>NC_052050.1:65861673-66064173 GCF_903992535.2 Arvicola amphibius | reverse complement strand
GGGCTGGTGAGAGACTGCTGAGCCTCTCCTGCCTCTCCTGAAAACTCCTGTGGACAACAAGAATTACACTATGTTTTATAGGGAAGAAAGCTGGTAGTCAGTATGGTTAAGAAACTGTTCCAAGGCTAGGGAGTACGTGGCTAAAATGTTTCCTACTCTTCCAGAGGTCCTGAGTTCAATTCCCAGCACCCACATCCCGTGGCTCAGCCTCCTAGAACCCCAGCTCTTGGGGATTCAACACCCTTTTTACAGACACACACAGATATCACACATGCACACACACACACACAAATGCATGAATAAAAAAATTAAAATATCAGGGGTCTGGAGAGATGGCTCAGAGGTTAGAGCACTGGCTACCCTTCCCAAGGTCCTGAGTTCAATTCCCAGCACCCACATTGTGGCTCACAACCATCTATAATGAGATCTTTATGTGGGCTCCCCCTCTGTATGCTGTGAATATGTTGTTAATAAATATTGGTTATTAATAAACAAGCTACTTTGGCCTATGGCAGGGCAGAATAGAGCTGGGGGGTCAGGAAAAAGGCAGAGTCAGGGAGATGCCATGTAGCTGCCAAAGGAGAAAGACTCTGGAAACTTACTGGTAGGCCACAGCCTTGTGGTGATACACAGATTAATAGAAATGGGTTAATTTAAGATGTAAGAGCTAGCTAGGAATATGCCTAAGCTATTGGCCAAGCAGTGTTGTAATTAATATAGTTTCTGTGATTATTTGGTTCTGGGTAGCTGGAAATGAATGAGCAGTCTCTGATTACAAGATCTGGTACCTTCTTTTGTCATGCAGACATACATGCAGAGAAAGCACTCACTGTATACATAAGAAATAAAATTTAAATGGGGCGATGGTGGCACATGCCTTTAATCCCAATACTTGGGAGGCAGAGGCAGGTGGATCTCTGTGAATTCAAGGCCAGCCTGGTCTACAAGAGCTAGTTCCAGGACAGGTTCCAAAGCTACAGAGAAACTCGGTCTGAAAAAAAACAAAACAAAAAAAAAAAAAGAAAAGAAAGGGAAATAAAACTTAAAAAAAAAGAACAAATGGGGCTGGAGAAATGGCTCAGAGGTTAAGAGCATTGCCTGCTCTTCCAAAGGTCCTGAGTTAAATTCCCAGCAACCACATGGTGGCTCACAACCATCTGTAATGAGGTCTGGTGCCTGCAGGCATGCAAGCAGACAGAATACTGTATACTTAATAAATAAAAAAAAGAACAAATGAAAAAATTAAAATATTAAAAGAAAGAAACTTATATTGCAAGGCCTATAACCCCATCTAAGAGGGAAGCTAGGGAAAGAGGATTGAGGTAAAAGGAAGAAAATGATAATATTGTTGGGTGGCGAAGGGCTTGCCTAGCATTCATTAGGCCTGGAGGAACAAAAGGAAGGGAGAGGGAGGAAGGGAGGGAGTGAGAGAAGTAGGGAAAGAGGGAGGGAAGCAGGGAAGGAAGGATAGAAGAAGGGAAAAAGGACAAAAAAAGAGAGGGCTGACTAGGTGCTTGTGACAGAATACTAGAACCATTTTTTTTTTTTTGAGATAGGATCTCATGTAGCCCAGGCTGGCTTTGAACTCATTATATAGCCAGGGATGACCTTAAACTTCCGATCCCCCTGCCTCCACTTCCCAAGGAGGATTGCAGATGTGTGCTACCTCACTTGGATCATGTGTTGGGCTCCAACTTTGTGCATGCTGGGCAAGCATGGAACTGGCTGTCCAGAACTCACATTTTATTATGGATTTCCCAGGCCCATAAAGAGCATGACTGTGGACAGACAGAGTAAGGAGAGACTTCTAAGATGGAAAATGTGGGTAGAAAGCCTGGTAGGCACGTGTACTGGGCATGGGAAGGGGGTCTGTGTACCTAGACAGGAGAGGAATCTGAAGAGACTGAGTACGGACGGCTAGACCTGGCCCAGGTGGAGCCTGGCAGGAGAAGAGCCAGGTGAACAAGAGGATTCTGCTTTGCAGCTAAAGCGAAGGACCTCACGGGTGCTGTAAAAGATTAATCTGGTGCATTGTGTAATGGAACAAGGACACTAGTTAGGGGGATGTTAAAATAATCCTAGCCAAAGATGACTACAAAAGGAATAAAGCCAAAAGACATTTCTGAGATAAAATTCCCCAAGGTCCCAGTCTCATTAGATGGCAGGGAACACAGAAGAGATGGCTGTGACTAAGGTCTCTCTGCTAGGCAGCCGGGAGGATGTGAGTGAGATCCAGGGGCAGTGAAAGGGTATGTGTGGGGAGAGCTACACAGAGGCAAGAGGGACACAAGCAGCTGGTACCTGAACCACAGAAGAAATGACCCAGAGAGCTGGCCACGTAAAATCTTAAGATTCAGTAGGGGAGCCGGGCAATGATGGTGCACTCCTTTAGTCCCTGCAGAGGAAGGCAGATCTCTGTGAGTTCAAGGCCAGCCTGGTCTACAAAGGGAGTTCCAGGACAGCCAGTATTGTTACACAGAGAAAAACTGTATCAAAAAACCAAAATAAATGATTAAGATTCAGCAAGGATAACCAGGTACATACCTGTAATCCCAGCTCTTCAGACACAGACATGCAGATCAAGAATTCAAGATCATCCTTGTTGGGTGGTGGTGGCGTACATCTTTAATCCCAGCATTCGGGAGGCAGAGGCAGGTGGATCTTTGTGAGTTCGAGGCCAGCCTGGTCTACAAGAGCTAGTTCCAGGACAGCTAGAACTATTACACAGAGAAACCCTGTCTTGATCTTGAAAAACAAAACAAAACAAGACAAAAATCATCCTCGCCAACACTGTGAGTCCAAGGCTAGCCTGGGCTATAAGAGATGCTGTTTCATTTTGGTGGCATACATCTTTGGTCCCAGCACTCAGTAGGTAGAAGCAGGTAGACTTCCTTGAGTTCAAGGCCAGTCTGGTCTACTGATTTCCAGGTTAGCCATGAGCTATATGGTAAGATCCTGCCTCAAAAACAAAACAAAATAAAAGCAAAGCAAAACCACAATGAAACAAACAAGTAGGTTCAGCAAAGAAAACCAGACATGGTGGTACAGGCTTGTAATCCCAGCACTTGGGAGGCAGAGGCAGGAGGATGGCAAATTCACAGCTATCCTGTGCTTTATAGATCTCCTTTCAAACAAAACAAATAAACAAAAACAAGAGAAACCAAAACAAGAAAAATAAATAAAGTTATGTGCAGACCCTTGTGCTAGTTTGTTGTTGTTTTTTGGTTTTTGGTTTTTTTGAGACAGGGTTTCTCTGTAGCTTTGGAGCCTGTCCTGGAACTAGCTTTTTTGTAGACCAGGCTGGCCTCGAACTCACAGAGATCCACCTGCCTCTGCCTCCCCAGTGCTGGGATTAAAGGTGTGCGCCACCACCATCTGGCTTCCCTTGTGCTATTTTGCCACTGGGTTTCTAGCTTCAAGATACAAAATTGGTGGGCAGGCAAGATGGGCAGGCCACCAGGTAAGGAGCCTCCAGCTAAGCCTGAGGACCTGAGTTCAATATGTGGTACCCACTTGGTGGAAGGTAAGAACTGACTTCTGCAAGTGGTTCTCTGCCCTCTACACAGATATGGTGAATGTGCACACACACACACACACACACACACACACACACACACACACACACACCAAAAGGTAGTTTACCAAAAAAAAAAATGAGGTTTGATAGGAGGAAGAAAGAATGGAAGAGACAGAGAGACAGAGGCATATTCCAAGGCTCAAGACGGGCCAGTGTACATGCATCACCAGAAGTTTCTGGAAGTGGGAGGAGGGGCTGGGAACCACAGCACTTAGCATTGCTGCAGATACTGGCCCGCAGGACGGGACCTGGGAGAGGCTGGCTTTCAGCACCTTTTAATTATGACCCAAAGTCCTGTGTCCTTGGGAGGTCATGTCTCACCACTCGCCCTGGAACTGGAGATGCTGTTTGTTCTGTTCCTTTCTGCAGTGGTAAATTTCCTGATTTTCCATCCAGTTCTTGTGTTTGGACATGCCCTCCCTTTCCCAGAAACTCACTCCGCAGAGTTTTCCTCTGTGGTTTCCCATTTCCTCCCTTCCCTCCATTCCAGCTCCAGCGAATCTGGCTGCCACTCATCCCTGTATTCGGATCCTAGGTCCCCTTCTTTTCTTTTCCTTTTCTTCTTTGAAATAGGGCTTTACTGTGATGCTTGCATTTACCTTCACCCTGCCTCAGCCTCCCGAGTCTCAGATTACAGACCTGTGCCGCCATGCCCAGCTCCAATCACTTTTTAAAGTCAATTGATTTTTAAAAAGACTTTTTTTTCCTGTTTCCTGCTTTTTTTGGTTTGGTTTTGTTAGCCTGTCTTTCATGATAGTGGTGTCAACCCTGTGCTTTTAAGTTGGTGGGTATCTTGGGAGGACTCTGAGATTTCTCAAAGGATACCTAGGGTAGATCTGGCTAATTCTGACTGCTCAAGCAGAGGTACCAGGTCTGAGGTCAATCACAGTATCTCAGGGAACCCTCTAAGGACAGAGCACAAGCATGACACTACTTGCATAGCGGTCTTCAAGATGCTGAGATGGTGGTTGAATGACCTAAGGTCACACAAAGGGTAAGGATATGCTAGGTGGCAATGCGCTTTGTCCCCTAAGTGAGTTTGTCCTGAGTGATTAGCTATGGGGAGGAGTAAGTGATGGGCTGGACCAGACAGCACTCAGGTGTGTAGGGCAGATGTTCAGCAAATGCTGTGTGTGTCTGTGCACGCACCCATCTGTATGCCTGTGTGCTGTGCATGAACACACATTTGTGGCAGGAGTTTAAAGTCAGAGACAACCTCAGTGCTATTCTTCAGGTGTTGCTTACCGTTTTCTTTTAAACATTTACGGTTTTTTTTGTTTTTGTTTTTGTTTTTTTTTTTGTGGAGGGTTGCTATGATACTGTGCAGAGATCAGAAGACATCAGTTCTCTCCTCTAACTGTGCAAGTCTCAGGACTCAAACTCAGGTCATCAGATCAGGTCAGCAGGTGCCTTTACCAGCCCATTTTGCTTTTGAGGCATGGTCTGTCACAGGCTGGATGGAACTCTCCAAGTAGATTAGGCATGGTCAGTGAGTCCTAGGGATCTGTCTGTCTCTGCCTCCCCAGTGCTGGGATGTGGGCTACACAGCCATCTTTTTAAAGATGTATTTATTTTTGTTATCTTGTGTGTATGCATGTGCACTATGTAAGGAAACACCAACCACAGAAGAGGGTATTGGAACTTCTGGAACTGGAATTAGAGACAGCTGTGAGTTGCCCTGTGTGCACTGGGAACAGAACCTGGGTCCTCTGCAAGAACAGCAAGTGCCCTTAACTGCTGAGACATCTCTTCAAGCCCCCACACAGCCAGCTTTTTAAAACAAATAAACAGCCATCAGCTCTGGGGATTGAATTCAGGTCTTCAGGCTTGCAAGGCAAGCACTGCAAGACACCTATCTTCCTGCCTGTCCCCACGTGCCTTGTATTATCATCATTTCAGCTGATGTCATCACAGGGCTCTAATGATGGGACTATTAGACTAAATAAGGAGGTGAGTCAAGAGAATAACCCTCAAGCGGCCACCCCTGGCTCTTGAAGCCCTCCAGCCTTCTGAGAGGCCCCAAACCTGCTCCTATAGCCCAGGTCTTCGAGCTCCACAAGCTCCTAACTGCCAGCCTGTCAGTTGTCAGTTTGGAAATTCTTGACCGGGAACCTCCTGTTCTCTCAAATTGCTCACACTGGGAGATAAAGTAAGTGGTGGAGGGGCCAATTTCCTGTGGTTTAACAAACAGGCTGTTAGGAGCCAAGAGCAGTCACGGGGCAGGAACCAGCAGCGGCAGGCCAGGAGGTCATGCTGCTTCTGGAGGTGGAGGCTCCTCATAAACACCCTCCCGCCTCCAGTGAGCCTCCTGGGATGGGACAGCTCTGAACACTGGGCTCTTGCTAGGGCAGAGCACCAAGAACCACACTTTCCCCTTCTTTTCTTGGTGCTTACTCTTCCCGCCCCTCTTTGCTCGCCTGTCCTACCCCCCCAACCCCAACCCCATCTTCTCTAATGGACAAGGATACTTTTTCAGAGTAGCCGCACCTGGTAACTTTTAGTGGGTGATGGATCTTTCTGAGCTTTTCTTCTTAGGAAAATGGGAGTGGTGATGGAGCTCCCCTGTGTAGGGGAAACGCCTCACCTGGTACTAGCATGCAGGGGATCATTGGGACAAGCTTGTTCTCCTATTAGCCTCTACCCCAACCCTCTCTCTAAGCAGATATCCTTTCCCGTTCTCTCTTCAACCCCGCAACCCTGCCTCCATTGCCACTGTCTATGTCAGCTGCTCTTGCTGCCTTGGGGGAGGGACCAAGGAGCTAGGCTCCAAGCGTAGGACTTGATCATGATGGAGTCAGGCTGGCCCTGGCACTTTCCCACAAGGCATACCCTAGGCCTATTTTGTTTTGTTTTGTTTTTCGAGACACGGTTTCTGTGTAGCTTTGGAGCCTGTCCTGGAACTAGCTCTGTAGACCAGCTGGCCTTGAACTCACAGAGATCCACCTGCCTCTGCCTCCTGAGTGCTGGGATTAAAGGTGTGCACTACCACTGCATACCTAATTTTTATTTTTGTGTGCCTCTCTGCTTTTAATAAACTGCCCCATAACATTTGGAGGGTAGGGTGGGGTGGAGGAAGGGTGTAGAACTGAAGAGCTCTGAGTACCATACCTGTTGTTGACTTCTTCTGGTCTTTGCTCTTCCACTGCCTTAATGCCATGCAAATGGCAGGCAAGTCCCCTCCATTGTCCAAACTAGAAGTGGATAGGAAAAGCAGGCTAGAAGGGCAGGAGCCAGCTCCTCAGGATAGGACCCTATTCTACTTTCTCTTCTGTGGCTATGATGTAGCAGCTGAGGACTCCATCTTAGAGGTCTGAGGCCAATCCTGTAAGCAACCTGTGGCTGTTAATACCAGAAAAAAATTGACCTGGGATGTTCTCTGAGACCTGCAGAAGTGCACGTCCGCAGGAACAGACTGTGGCCTTTGCCTTTAAAAGGCTGCAGTCCCAAGTGCAACCACAGAGACTATGTTCAGTTGCAGCGTAAATAAAATTTGACTAGTTAAAACTCGATAGAGTTCAGGTGACCTTTCTCGGTGGTCTCAAACTCTGCAACAAAGACAAAGCACTCTAATCAAAAGCAAACTAAGGGAAGGAGCGGTTTATTTGGCTTGTACTTCAGTTTATAATCTAAAACAGAGTGAAATCAGAGAAGGAACTCAAGCAGCAGAAATCAAGGAAGAATGCTGTTTGACCCTGAGACTCATGCTTAACTAGTTTTCTTATACAGCCCATGCCCAGCTGCCTAAGGACGGTGCTGCCCACAGCGGGCTGGGTTCTCCTGTACCAATTAAAGATTAAGATGGTCCCCCACAGATGTGGCCACAGGCCAATCTGGTCTGAAAAGTCCTTCAACTGAGACTCTCTTCTCAGATCAATTGTCTCAGGCTGTGTCAACTTGACAGTAAAAGCTAACACTTCATCTCTATTACTTAGCAGCCTCTCTGTGCCTCAGTTTCCTTAATTATAAACCAGCACCCAGTATTTAGGAAGCAGAGGCAGGAAGA
Organism: Arvicola amphibius; assembly: GCF_903992535.2. NCBI lineage: Eukaryota > Metazoa > Chordata > Mammalia > Rodentia > Cricetidae > Arvicola > Arvicola amphibius. The sequence goes on along the minus strand of NC_052050.1, from coordinate 66,056,593 downwards.
GCTCTGTGAGTTCCAGACCAGCACAGTCTACATAGTAAGCTCTAGGCTAGGTCACAAACAAACCCTGTCACAAACAAACAAATGTCCCCAAACTCCCCTCTCCAAAAAATAAACAGGGCTAGAGAGATGGCTTAGAAGTTAATAGTATTGGCTACTTTTTCAAAGGACCAGCACCCACATGGCATGGCTCACAACTGTCTATTATTCCAGTTCCAGGGGGTCAGATACCCACTGTTGGCCACTCTGCCCAGACATACACGAAGGTAAAACACTCACACATGTTGAAAACAACAACCTAACAACAACCTTAAGGGAAAAAAATCTTAAATGTATATTCTTAGAAGATCACTGGTTTCCATTAATCCAAGTTAAGCATGATATCAAACAGCACCTGCAGCCTCTAGAAGAGATTCCCCTCCTCTGTGGTAGCCTGCCTCCCTGCAGTCCTCTCTAGGGTATTGGATAAAGCCTTGACTTATGACTTTCTTTGTTCTGTGACTAATGAACTCTCATGAAGCCACTACTAAGGAAGGACATGCTACTTAGGGCAACTTGAATCCTAGTCATAGCTGTTTATACTAGCACAAGAATAAACTCTTATTCTTTTCTGAGGTGTGAGTTGTTTTGTATCTCTACATGGAAACCGTCATTGGCTTTATTTACAGACAGGGTCATATGTAGCTCAGGCTAATGCCTCCAACTTGCTATGTAGCTGAGGATGATCTTAAACTTGTGATCCTCCTGTTTCTGCTAGGATAACAGGCATGCACCACCACACTCTGTTTTCGTCTGCTAGGAATCAAACATGGGCTTTGTGCATGTCAGGCAAGCATCTCACGAACTGAGCTACATCCCAGCCCCACCAATGCACCATGTCCAATCATAACCACAGAATAAGGGACTGGATTCCATGTCCTTATATTATCCTTCCTTATATTAGTTCTCTCTCACCCAACACTTTGACAAAATACCTGACAAACAGCTGCCTTAGTCTCTGTTCTAGTGCTGTAAAGAGACACCATGGCCAAGGCAACTCTTATGAAAGGAAGCATTTAATTGCAGGCTTGCTTTCTATTTCAGAGAGAGAGTCCATTATCATCATGGCAGGAAGCATGGCAGCAGGCACAGTGCTGGAAAATTAGCTGAGAGCTACATCCTGATCTGCAGGCAGAAAGAGAGAGAGAGAGAGAGAGAGAGAGAGAGAGAGAGAGAGAGAGAGAGACTGGGCCTGTCATGGATTTTTGAAAATTCAAAGCCCACCTTCAAAGCCCACCCCCAGTGGCACCCCTCCTCCTTCCCAACAGTCCACCAATATTATTCAAAAGCATGAGCCATGGGGCCATTCACCTTCAAACCACCACAACAGCTTAAGGGAAGGAAGAAGGCACTATCTTAGCACACTATTTCAGAGAGTCAGTCCATGGTCACTGTGCTCTCGTGTACTTGGGCAGAGCATCATGGAGGTGGGACTGGGTTGCAGAGGGCAGGTGCTCACTTTGTGGCTGACCAGGAAGCAGAGAGTGAGACAGGAAGGAGCTCGGGAAAATAGACTCCAAGGCCACATCCACTTCACCCACTTTCCAGCACTGCGAGCTAGGGACCAAGTGCTCTACTTGAGACCTTTGGGGATATTCCAGATTTGAACCATGGCAGTCCTCATGTATCATCTTGACCACTACAACCCCCCCGCCCCTTTTTACAGACAAGGGATGATGCTTTGCCCATGGGGAAACCACTAGACAGGAGAACTATGATTCTCAGAAGCCAGGGCCAGGGTTCCCATGCCCCACCTTGAGGCTTGAGTCATGCATGTCCGGCATAGGTTTTATATTTATATAATATATACAGGGAGCTGATCCAGCAGGGAATAGCAGTGGGCCATCCTGAACTCCCAGGTGTCTTCCCAACCTTGATCCACAAGCCACCATGAGAGAGACAAGATCCTATGGGAAAGGAGGTCCCAGGGTCTGGAGATCCTGCCTCTGGGCCATTTGCCCCCACTGTCTAGGCAGGAAGTAACAACTTATCCTGGAGGCAGACAAGGAAGGCCAAAATTCAGTTGTGAAGCTGTTGGCCCCTGACTCTGACCTGCCCAGACAGGCCTTGATTTGTTTGTTTTGTTTTGACACAAGGGCTATCCTGGAACTTAGTCTGTAGCCTAGACTGGCCTTGAGACTGGTAACCTTCCTATCTCAGCCTCTAGAGAGCTGGGATTACAGGTACGTGCACTGTGCACAGCAGAGGACCTTGATTTGGACAGAGGAACATGAAAAAGCAGAAAGATGGTGGGAGTCACAGGGAAGGAGGCACCAAAAATAAATAATATAAGGTCATTGTTTTAGATGAGGTTCCTGCCCTGGACCACAACAGAATGATATCTCAAACTGAAAAGAACTAAGAAGCCAAAATACAGGGGCTGGAGAGGAGGTTAAGAGCACTAGCTGCTCTCACACAAGACCAGGGTTCAGTTCCCAGCACCCACCTGGCAGCTCACAACCCTCTGTCACTTCAGTTCCATGGGATCCGATACCCTCTTCCCGCTTCCATGGTCACCAAGTACACACGCGGTCCACCGACACATACACATAGGCAAAACACTCATACACATAAAATAGTGTCAATTTTAAAAATATTTTTTAGCTGGGTGATGATGGCACGTGCCTTTAATCCCAATACTTGGGAGGCAGAGGCAGGTGGACCTCCGTGTAAGACCAACCTGGTCTACAGAGTGAGTTCTAGGCAGCCGGGGCTACACAGAGAAACTCTGTCTTGAAAACCAAGACAAAACAATTGCTTTAGCCACATAGTGAGACCCTATCTCAGAGAGAGAGAGAGAGAGAGAGAGAGAGAGAGAGAGAGAGAGAGAGAGAGAAGATAGATAGATAGATAGATAGATAGATAGATAGATAGATAGATAGATTGATAGACAGGATGAAATCTGGACAACTAGGTGCAGCAGCTCATGCCTGTGATCCTAGCACTGGGGTGGGGTTGCTGAGGCAGGAAGATTGCTGGGGGTTTACAGCTGGCCCTGGGCTACATAGAGATTTCCTGGGTTCAGTTCAGCCTGGGCTATAGAGTGAGGCCCTATCTTCAAAAAACTCAGAACTTTCCAATCAGGGGAGTTTCCGTCTGTGTGATAATGAAGATCCTTGCCTAATCCTCACAAACAGAACCAGTGCCAACCTGTCAACCCCTTACTAGCTCTGTCTCCACACAGAGCCTCTGATTCCGCTTTCTCAGCCTTTCCTGGTTTGTAAAAAAACCAGCCCCTGCTGAGCTCATCGGAACACTTTATTTCATGGAATGAAATGTTGACTGATTCTAGAGTAGAAAATAAAACCAATTATGGTTAGGAGGCTAAATCATAATTTTGTCCTTTGACAAAATTTTCATTTGGATGAGCAAACTACTTTTATGGTTGATATGCATTTTTTTCCCCATTTGGTTTTTCAAAACAGGGTTTCTCTGTGTAGCCCTGTCTGTTCTGGAACTCACTTGGTAGACCAGGCTGGCCTCGAACTCACTGAGATCTGCCTGCCAGGTGCTGGAATTAAAGGCGTGTGCCACCACCACCTGGCTACATTTATCTTTTTAAAAAATCGTGAGCATCAAAGACTGGGGAAGTAGAGGCAGAAGGGTGAGTAGTCCGAGACCAGTCTGAGATACATGAAATCCCGTAGCCAGCAAACGCACTAGAAGCACAGCAGGAGACTGGTGCGTACCTGTAACCAGGGTGCCTCTAGCAAGAGAGTTAGGAGTTTGAGGTCAAGCCTGGGCTAGATAATCAGACCCTGTCACAAAATAGTTTTTTAAAGGGCTAGGAGCCAGGCGTGGTAGCACATACTTTTTTAATCCCAGTACTCGGGATGCAGAGGCAGATGCAAGCAGCTCTCTGTGAGCTGGAGCCAGTCTGGTCTACACAGTGAGTTCTGAGTTCCAAGGACATCCAGGGATGTATAGAGAGACCCTGCCTCAAAACAAACAAGCAAACAACAAAACAAATAAATAAAAAGGGCTGGGAGCCAAGTGCAGTGGTGGAGACTTGAAACCCCAGCATTTGAGAAGTGTAGGCAGGAGTTTAGGGTCATCCTTGAGTATATAATGAGTTGGAGGCCAGCCTAGGCCTGTTTCAAACACACACACACACACACACACACACACACACACACATTGTAGGGGAGGAGTGTAGCATGACCCAGTGCCCAGTGGTAGATGTGTCTCAGTGCTAGAGCACCCGCCCTAGCACATGGGAGACTTTGGGACCAGTATCTAATCCTGAAAGAAAAAAAATCACAACATTTAATTAGCATAGTCTTCTTCAAGTGAGGGCAGGTACCATATTTGTCCTGTTCACTACCACATTCTCACTGCCCAGCCCAGGTCTTACAACAGCCAGTGCACAGTAAATCTATGGAAAGTAAACGGAGACTGGAGGGACCAGAGGAGCAGCATCCAGCCCAGGTCATCTGCATCATTAGCTCAGTGGCTTATTAGCACACTGGGCCAGTTCACTGCGGCTCCACAGCTTCGGTTCCCACAACTGTAAAATAAACCTTGTTTAGCTTCTACTTCACAGGGCTTTGAAAGTATTTTGTGTGTGGTGGGGTGACTTGTAAGCCCAGCATTTGGGAAATGCAGGCAGGAAGATCAGGAGTTCAAATTTATAGCCAAGAGGTGGTGGCACGTGCCTTTAATCCCAGCACTCGGGAGGCAGAGGCAGGCAGATCTCTGTGAGTTCGAGACCAGTCTGGTCTACAAGAGCTAGTTCCAGGACAGGCTCCAAAGCTACAGAGAGAGACCCTGTCTTGAAAAGCGAAACAAACAAACAAACAAAAAAACCGACCAAATTTATCTGTGACTGCATAGTGAATTCAAGACAGTTTGGTCTATATGAGACCCTAACTCCAACAAAAAGAAAGAAGGAAGGAAGAAAAGATTATACATCATTTAATTAAGCATGGAATGTTAGCATGAGGATTCTATTTCTTGCTTTGGAGTGAGGCTGTGTTGAGCAATCTACTCCAGGAGCCTTGCTGAACCAGGGCCAGAGAAAGGCCAAAGATCAGAGGTGTGGCTCTAGAGTGGGACTAAACCTGAGACAGGGAATGAGGCTGCTTGAACAAATGTGACCTGCAGGGCCATGCAATAAGCTAGTGTTCCAGGCAGTCTCCAGCTTTGCCCCTTCAACGTCAGCTGGCATCAGCATAGGTGGCTTAAACCCGAAGATGGCGTAAATCACCTAATCCAGGTTCTTCTCAACATCTTCAGAGAAGAAAATAGCCCGGAGAGATAATTAAGAGTGGGATGTGTCACTGGGCAGTGGTGTCATACATCTTTAATCCCAGCACTTGGGAGTCAGAGGCAGGAGGACCTCTGTGAGTTTGAGGCCAGCCAGGTCTACAGAGCGAGTTCCAGGACTAGCTCCATGGCTCCTGGGAAACCCTGTCTCACCCCCCCCCCCCCCCCGCAAAAGGTGGGATTTGTCAAGGTCCCAGATATACCAAGTCTTAGCCCAATGCTACTCCTTTTACACCATGATTCAAAGCAGGGAACACATTCGGAAGATTCCAAGAGAAACAGAATGCTTCCAATAGGGCTGGGGGTGGAGCTCAGTGGTGGTAGCGTGCTTGCCTAGCACAGTAGAGACTCTGACAGTCCCAGCACCACCAAAATGAATGAATGAACTAATGAGGCATCTCGTTAGAATGTGGGGGTTGTAGTTCATAGCGACATCGTTCAGTTAGCAGGGTTCTTGCCTAGCGTGCATGAAGGCCCAAGTTCCTTAGCATCGTATAAGCTGGGCATGGTGATGTCCACCCATAACGCCAGCACTCAGAAGGTGAACAGAGGCGTATTGGATGCTCAAGGTCATCCTTAGCTATATAGACAGTTCCAACTGGGAAAGCTGAGACCCTGTCTTAGGGTTGGAGTATGTGTGGAAGGGGGTGAGGGGGGAGCAGTTTCGGGGGAAAGGAAGAAAATGACCAGAGGAGAAAGGACGAGACCTCTACAAGTTATGACTCACACGGAGGAGCTTGTTGAATGTGTGATGCTACTGATGGGATGTCGGGAAACCTAACTTCATCACTGAGCTTGGCTGTGAACTAACTTTGGGGCATGCGGTACACGGTCTTAGACCCTCAGAATGATCATTTGAAGCAGGGATGCACAATGAGTGCCCGCAGAGATGACCCTGGGGACAGACTGGAAACTAGATCTGAAAGAGCTCGTGTAGTCCGTCAGATTCTCAGCAGGAGGGTGACAAGTATGTGGGTTATGTTATCCGCTAAACCTCCATGCCTCAGTTTCCACAACCGAAATGGGTGTGGCAGAAATCAAATTAGATGGTTCTGGCATAGTCTCCAGACCTATCTGAGCGACTAACACCCTATTCATTACAATTACTAACTCTCACTTAGAACTCAGAAATGTCACACATCGGTAGCAAGACAAGGGCTGGGGTCACACTAGGCCGAGGTCGGAACTCGGCAACAGGGCAGGCAGCATAGCTGGATGGGTGAGATAGCTCAGCAGGTAAATGAACTTGCTGCTAAGTTTGAATCCTGGGACCTACATGGTGGAAGAAGAAAACCGAGCTACCCTCGCAAGCTGTTCTCTGACCTACACACAGAGTTGCTGGGGCACACAATCAATCAATCAATGTCATTTAAACCAATTAAAATATTTTTGAAATATCCATTTAAGGGGAACAGAATTAAGAAAAAGGAAGGAAAGGAGGGAGGGAAAAAGGGAGGGAAGAAGAAAGGGAAGGAGGGAGGGGGAAGGAAGGACATGATTTACCCACAGTCCACCTTCAGTCTCTGACCCACCCTCTACTGGGAGGGGCAGCCTCTCTGGAGCATCAACCATTTGCTCTCAGGACTTCAGCCAGCTCATGAGAAACTGAATGCCCCTAGACATACTGGCAGGAGACAGCTTTGGAAACCAGTTTTCTTGTTTCAGGCTGAGGGGAACTCAAGGCTTATGGAGAATGGACTAACTTACTACCTTCCTGAGATAGGGTAAGGGCTCGGGATTCGGTCCAGAACTTTCTTAAGTAGTCTTGCCCAGACCCGGAATCTGAGTTGGTGAGAGGGTAAGAGGCATGTGATGTGGGCCTGACCTGGTCATTTGTTGGCAGTGACCATGCTGAGAGGAAGGCAGGGGATGTGGTGGCTTACCTCCTGGGCAGTTCTCCCTCTGTCCTCACCGTGTGTGTATGCAGGTGTCCCAGAGGTCTTGTAAAGGTAGAACCCTAACCTAGAAAAGATACAGGTAAGGTGGAGGGTAGCTACTAGAATCATAGGTTCTGGTGACATGGACGATTAATCGGAAGACAGGAAGAGACATTTTGGCAGAAAGCTTGGAGCCTTATCCATCCGAGATGTACAGTCCATAGATGACTGTATTTTCAGCGAGAACTGAAAAATACTACCCAGATGAGAGGGATGAACGAGATTGTCATGAGGGACGCCTCCCTTGCCTCTTTATTGCGTATTACGTATTATTATTGCATGTGTGGGTGTTGTGTGGGTGTCTTTGGTATGTATGGGTGTATGTGTGCCACAGCATGTGTGGCGGAGGTCAGAGGACAACTTTTGGTAGTAGGTTCTCTCCCTCCATCTTTCTGTGGGTCGAACTTGCATTGTTAGGCTTTGAGACAACTGCTTTCACCCTCTGAGCCATGTCTCCAGCCCCGGATAGTATTAGGAAGCGTGGCTTTGGGAAGGTGCTTCAGTCATGAGGGTGGGGCCACCATGAAGATTAGTGCCCATATAAAACGGGATTCACTCATTGTCACTGGAGTTACCCGGAGAAGTCAGCCACCTCTGAGAGAGCAGGCCTCCCAGACACTAAGCCTTTGTCACCTTGACTTCAGCATCCAACCTCCAGAAGTCAGGGACAAAGGCTTCTGTGGATTCCATGCCACTTAGCTCATGTGGGATGCTTTGTTATAGAAGTCTACAGTCTAACTTGACAAAGCCCTATTCGCTGGACCAGTGCCTGGGAGAGCTAACATAGCAGGACTCAGTCTGCTCTTCCTGGAAAAACACCTGCCCTGCATTTCCCTTTAGCTTGGGGAAACTTCTATCCGGAGAGTTCTTCATCCTCAGAACGAATTAGCGTGGCGCAAATGCACAAACTACTGAGCTTATGCAGTCTATAGCGTTGATATGTGTTTAGTGGAGGGTGCTTTCATATGAGCCCCCAATAAAATCCTGGGGCACCGGGTCTCTAATGAGTGTCCCTGTGAAACAGCAGCTCAAGGGGTTGCTACATTTCTTCCCTAGAGGAACTGAACGGGTGACTCAGCTAGGAGAGGATTTCCAGGGGTTTATTCTGTCTGGCTTCCTCTGGACCTTGTCCCAGGAACGCTCTCTGGGAGCTGATTTTGCAAGTTTCCAATGGGATAAATCATGTCATCTGCTAGGTTCTACGGCTCCTTGGAGTAAAATCGGTGAACCAAGACATGGCCTTGGCCCCTATCAGGAGGTAAGGCTAGTCTTCCCAGAAGCAACCAGAACCCGAGGCCAATCTTTAACGAGTAAATAAGCCAACACTGGCCGATGTGAGTCACAGTTTTAAAATTTGCTATAACCACTCGGAAATGCTTTCTTTCTGAAACATGGTCCTGCTACATAGCTCTGAGTGTTGGTACTCACTCACTATGTAACTAAGCCTGGGCGGCCTGAAACTCATGGCAATCCTCCTGCTTCAGCCGCCCTAGCTCTGGGTTAGAGATGCACACCACTACACAGGGCAGTAGCTGGTTTGTTTTTTAAAGGTCATCTTCTTTTCAGGGCTTTGAGCTTATTAGCCAGATATTACCCTACCCTCAAATTACATCCCTACGTCTTTTATTGTTATTATTATTATCTTAAGACAGGGCCTTGGTGGGCTGCCCAGGCTAACCCCAAACTTGTAACCTTTTGCTTCAACACCTTGAGTAAATGGGAAAATGGGATTATATGGTTTGATATAATACTCCTTGCAGGTGAAACTAAATTATTTATTTAATTAAAAAGTTTAAATTTGTTTGTGTGTGAAGTGTAGGTGTGGATTAGTGCTTCATAGCACTCATGTGGAGGTCTGAGAACAACTCTACAGAGTCTGTTCTCTCCTTCCTTTTTTTTTTTTTTTTTTTGGAGACAGGGTATCTCTGTGTAGCCCTGGCTGTTCTGGAACTCGCTCTGTAGATCAGACTCACAGAGATCCTCCTGCCTCTGCCTTTGAGGTCAAACTAAGTTATCAAGTTTGTGCAGTGAGCACCTTTACCCGCTGAGCCCTCTCACTGGCCCGTTTTATTTATTTATTTATTTATTTATTTATTTATTTATTTATTCATTCATTCTGTATGTATGTATGTATGTATGTATGTATGTATGTTTTTCGAGACAGGGCTTTTTTGTAGCTTTGGAGTCTGTCCTGGATCTAGTTCTTGTAGACCAGGCTGGCCTTGAACTCACAAAGATCTGCCTGCCTCTGCTTCCCAAGTGCTGGGATTAAAGGTGTGCATCACCACTGTCTGGCCTGTTGTTGTTTTAAAATTAAAGATAATATTTATGTTTTATCGTGTGACTGATTCTATGATGTATGTGTACACATGTGCTCATGCTCATGGAGATCAGAAGAGGGGCCAGATCCCCTAGAAATTGAGTTATAGACTCTGTTGAGCCTCCATGTGGGTGTTGGGACTCAAACACATCCTTTGTAAGAGCAGCCAGTGCTCTTAACCCCTGAATGATCTCTTTAGCACAGAGCGTAGCCCACTGACTTTCTGAGACATGTTGGCTTATAATTCTAATTACAGAGGATTTGATGCCTCCTCTGTAGCCCTCTGTTGTTGTTTTGAGACAGGGTCTCATTTCATAGCCTAGACCATTTCAAATGTGGCAGTCCTCTTGTCTTAGCCACAGAAGTTGAGGCTGAGCGTTGAGTCTCCATGCTTTACAAAATTTGAAACGTATATTTATCCTTTAACTTGGCACATTAAAATGTTATTTCCTCTCAGGAGGAAGAGGCAAGTAGATCTCTGAGCTGGAGGCTAGCCTGGTTTACAGAGTGAGTGCCAGGGCAGCCAGGGCTACACAGGTGTTAAAAACCAAAAAAGAAAATATTATTTCAACATGTGATAATACAATTTTTTTGTTTGTTTGTTTTTTGAGACAGGGTTTCTATGAAGCTTTGGAGCCTACCCTGGAACTAGTTCTTATAGACCAGGCTGGTCTCAAACTCACAGAGATCTGCCTGCCTCTGCCTCCTGAGTACTGGGATTGAAGGCGTGCACCACCACCGCCCGGCTACAATTTTTTTGAGACAAGAGATTTATGTAGCCCAGGCTGACCTCAAACCAGATATATAGCCAAAGATGACCATGAACTCCTAATCCTCCTGCCTCCCTCTCCCAGGAGTTGGGATTACCAGTATGAGCAACCATGCCTGGTTTAAACTGAACATTTTGCTTTTTTTTTTTCCTGTACTGGGGATTGAATCTAGGGCTTCATACATACTAAGTGAGCACTCCACCACCAACCTGTGACTAGCCATTTGCCTTTTTTTTTTTAGAACAATTCTTCAAAAACAGTGTGTACTTTATACTCATGGTACTTATCAATTTGGACTGGGTACATCCAAGGTGCCCAGTAAGCTCAGATGGTCAGTAGCCACCTTGTCAGGTGGCACAGGCCCAGAGGTTATTGGCAAGAACTTTGAAGACAGTGTCTCTGGTTCAGACCCGGATCTGCCTCCTACCAAGCATATGACTGAAAACAGTTACTTAATCTCCCTGCACATCTGTGTCATGTAGGGAATGGCAATGACGACACTGCCTTTCTCATGAGGTCCCAAGGCCTTTTCAAAAAGTTAGACTGGGGATGAGGGCGAAGCTCTCGATTTGGTAGAGTGCTTGTCTAAGATACACAAACCCCCACATTTTGTTCACAGCACCACAGAAGCCAAGTCTAGTGATTCCAATACTAGGGAGAAGAAGGCTGGAGAAGCAAAATTCAAGGGCACCCTTAGCTACCTATCAAGTTCAAGGCCAGCCTGGGCTACAAAAAAAAGTGATAAATCAAAGTCAGCATTTGTGTATAGGTCACTGTGTGACTGATGGTTGCTCCCTTAATCCTCACCTCTAGAGAGACATTGGCACACCCAGCTCCTTGTTCCACAGATGGCAGAAGAAAGGCTAATGTTCCAGAAGGTGCTGACTCAGAAGCCAGCTCCAGCTCTTATCTGTGTGTGTGTGTGTCTGTGTGTGGAAATACATGTGTGTGTGTGCATACATGTGTGCAAGTGCCTGCCTAATGATTCAGATGCCCTGGAATTGGAGTTAGGGGTGGTTGTGAGTTGCCCAACATAGGTGCTAGGAACCGAAGTTGGGTCTTCTGCAAGGACAGCAAATGCTCTTAACTGCTGAACAGCTCTCCACCCCTCACTCACTATTTATTTATTCATTTATGTATTTGTTTATTTATGCATATGTATTGATTGATTGATTGATTGATTTTTTTTTTTTTTGAGACAGAGTTTCTCTGCATAGCCCTGGCTCTCCTGGGACCTGCTCTGTAGACTAGGCTGGCCTCAGACTCACAGAGATCCGCCTGCATCTACCTCCCAAGTGCTAGGATTAAAGCTGTATGTCACTACCACCAGGGCACCTCACTTGTTCTTGATTGATTGGCCTGAGATTCCATCTGCCAATTATTCTGGAAACCAGAAACTCCAGGGCCCCACCTGAGTTCTGCAAACTCTTCCTGATTGTAAAACAGATTGCTGTCTGGCTCTAGCAGTGAACAATCGGGGCGCTCCCTTCTGCCACCCTTATCTAGGTTCATAAGTTGGACTGGCTGACCCCTCACTGGCCTCCAGACCACTTACTCAGCAATGGGTGCCTTTCAGTATTCTGGTTGTCACAGTCCTTTTTGTTCATTAACCCGTGGTCCTGTTTTCCTTGAGGACACCATGCATCAGCACTTAACAAAATCTCTTGTTCCATCCTCTCTAGTCCTTGTTTACCTACCAAGCAGAGAGGCAGGGCCAATAAAATGTTTCAGCAAGTAGAAGCTCGGCTTGCCACCATGCCTGGCAAGAGGAGTTTCATCTCTGGGATCCATGTGGTAGCAGAAGAGAAGAAATAAATGTAATTCCCTGTGTTACTCTGGCTATCCTGGAACTTACCATGTAGACCATTGTGGCCTTGAACTCCTGTAGAGATCTACCTGCCTCCGCCTCTATAGTGCTGGGATAAAAGTGTGCACCATAATTTTTGGCAAGAAGATATTTTAAGTTCTGTTTTAGTTTCCTTTATTTTTTTTTTTTTTTGTGTGTGTGTGTATGGGTGTTCCGCCTGCATCTGTCTGTGTCTGTGCACCACTTGGATGCCTGGTGCCTGCAGAAACCAGAAGAGGGCATCAGATTCCCTGGACCTGGAGTTATAAATGGTAACGAGCTGCCCTGTGGGTGCTGGGAACTAACCCCAGTCCTGGAAGAACAGCCAGTGCTCTTAACCAACGAGCCATCTCTCCAGACCCCTTAAATTGTTTTTCAAGGAGCCAAAGGTACTGAGCGCCCAGCTCTCTGGAATGAGATAAAGGAGATCATGTTCTCAGACAGGAAGTAAAACCTCCTAACACTTCCGCTAAGGCTCTGAAACGTCTGTTTCCTCTTCCCACACCCCACTGCAAGTCATCTCTTCCAAACAAGCCTCCTCAGAACAGCCCACATGCCTCCAGTCTCACATAACATCAGACTAGTCTTGTGGGCTCAAATGGTTGGCAAAGGCTGGCCTGCCATCCTGTTTGTTCTGGGTGCCAAAGTCTGCTTCATTTGATAGTGTGTGACAGGTATTTACTGAGCTAATATATATCAGGCCTCATTTGAGCAGCTGCAAATGAAGACTTTTTAGACCTTATAATTCAGTGTATAAAATAAGCAGAACATGATGATGGGATGAGTAGTTTAATCCCAGCACTCGGGAGGCAGAGGGAGGAAGATCTGTGAGTTGAAGGCCAGTCTGGTCTATGTACTGAGTTCCAGGTCAGCCAGGGCTGACACCCTGTCTCAAATACAAACAAACCAAACAGCAACAACAGCAAAACAGAGTGGATCTGAGCATCACTCAAGAAATGAGAGTCCTGAACTGGTAGAAGAAAACTAGCTAAAGTGGGGAGGTGGGGTGGGGGCGGGACGGGCTGGGGGAGCAGATCCTGCACAAAGAAAACCTGCATGTGAGGCTGAACTCCAGGCGGAGAACAGAGACTGTTCTATCCAGCTGAGGAAGGCAGAATCAGAAGAGCGCTCCGAAGACGAAATGGGCAAGTTCCAAGTCCCTAAAGGAATTTGAACTTTAACCTGAGGGCAAATGGAAGCTGCTTGGTGGAGAACATCTCTCAGGAACAAACCTACCAGATCTGCTTCAAGGTCTTCCTCCCTCCCCTTCCCATCTCTCTTTCATTGGGGATCAAATCCAGGGCTTTGGCACTTACTAAGCAGGCACTCTATGACGTGTTTTTTCTTTCTGACAAGCTCTTGCTGTATACGAATGGGACTGTCCTGGAACTCCCTCTGCAGACCAGGCTGGCCTCACATACGTGATCCTTCTGCTTCAGCCTCCCTGGTGCTGGAATTACAGGATGAGCCATCATATCTAATACAGGTGTTTATGCCTCTTCTTTCTCCTTCTCCTTTAGAGAGAGGGCCTTCCATGGCTCAGGCTGGTCTCGAGTGTATGATCCTCCTGCCCATTTATGTGGTGCTGAGGCTGGGACCCAGGGCTTCATGGTGCAAACACGATGCAAACTGAGTTACATCCCCCATTCTTTTATTTTATATTTTAAAAAAACTTAAGACAGATGTTCACTAAGTTGCCCAGGCTGACTTTGAACTTGTGATCTCCCTCTTCTGGTACCCCAAGGAACGGGGCCATGGGTTGTGCCACCAGCCACATGCTCATCTCTCTGTCGGTTGGTTTTAGGGGAAGGGCGTTTTTTTTGAGATAGCCTTTCACTTTGTAGCTCAGACTATTAGTTATTTGTGTGTGTGTGTTTGTGTGTGTATAATTTTTTTTCTTTTGTTTCTGAAACAGGGTCTCGCTGCATGGTGCAACCTGACCTGGAACGTGCAACTCAGACTGGATTTGAACTTGCTACCCACCACCTCATCCTCCTTAGCCGCCTCAGAATCCCTAGGATTCATGCCTCCTCCGTGTAGACTGTAGAAAGCAGTTTGCTTCCTTATACATGCAAGGACCACCCAACTGTGGGTGGTTCGACCCCTGGGCAGGTGGTCCTTGCATGTATAAGGAAGATTGGCTTGTGGGCAAGTCTGTGGGGCATTTTCTTGGTTGATGATTGCCCACAAGCCAATCTGATGGAGGCAGCCTCATCGGAGGCTCTCTTTTCCTTGATGACTCCAGTTTAGGACAAGTTGACAAGAACGAAACAAAAACAAAGAAAACAACCCAATCCAAGCAGCACGCTTAATAAATGCCGTCATTCAAAACCCAAAGTGTGAGCGTTGTAGTTCACTCCCAGACCATACAGAACAAAAGACAACAGAGCAACGCAGACTAGAGACCGGTTTCTGGTACTTTCTTTGCCATGGATTTGCTGTGGGAATTTTCATAAAAGACTCCAGTGTCACTAGGCCTCGGGGACTTAAGGCTTTAGAACAGTGACATTGAGAACCTATTGTGTTAGCCACAGTCACATGCCTCCATGTGTTATAAGGCTTCTCTGGCTTCCAAGTTCTTTATATTTCAACACAATGAATTTATGACCTATTTATTTGTTTGTTTGTTTATTATTGTGGCAGAGATCAGAGGGCAAGCTTTAGAAATGGGTTCCTTTCTTCCGCCCTCGGTTCTGTAGCTTAAACTCAAGTCACTAGGCTTGCAGAGCAAGGGCTTCAACCTCCTGAGACTTGTCACTGGCTACCGTGAGGTGTGAGGAAAGCTTTGTGGATGCAGAAAACACCCTCCAAATTCCACGTGTCACAGTAACTTCCGAATCACGGTAAAAGCATAGTACTGAGAGGTGTTTCTGGACCAGAAAATTTCCAGAAGGCACCCAGTCCTAGGACTCACATGACCAAAACCAAGATCAGGTGTCTTAGGATCCCTTCTGCACCGTGTCTGAAGTAGAGGCTCAGCAGATGCCTTGGAGACTCCAACACAGTGCTTCTGATGTGCAGTCCTGGGGATCTCTTCCCAGCTGCAGGAATCTGTCAAGCTAACAGCTTCCCTGCCCACTGTGGTAGCAAGGCAGGAAGCATGGATTCCCTCTTGTAGCCTGATGAAGCCTGAAAGCCCCTATCGAGAGCTGCCTGGCCTGACCTTATATGAAAGCACAAATTTAATGATTGATTCAACTATTACATACCTGTTGTGTACCCTAGGGGCTAGGTCCACTGCTTAGAAGCTCATCATGTTGGGCCGCAGTGGTGCATGCCTTTAATCCCAGCACTCAGGAGGCAGAGGGAGGTGGATCTCTGTGAGTTCGAGGCTAGCCTGGTCTACAAGAGCTATTTCCAGGACAGCTAGGACTGTTACACAGTCTCAAAAAACCAAGAAGAAAAAAGAAACAGAAAGAAAGAAAAGAAAAAAAAGAGAAGCTCATCATTCAGTCAGAACCAGTGTGACCTTAGAGATGATTAACCAATTCCATCATGACAGTTCAGGAAACAGAGGCTCATAGAGGGAAAATAATAAGTTTAGGACCACAGAGATGAACACATAGTTTTCAATGTGTAATTAAGAGGAGGGGGATATTATCTGGTCCCCATCCACCTGAACGGAAGAGAAGGCTGCACTCAAAACCCATCACACGTTCCTCTCGTTTGCTAGGGATTGATGGACCTATGACCTCATTCATGTCCTCCTTGACGTGTGTGGTCAAGTACTAAACCACTGAGCTACACCCTCCAGTTGCTCCCGGGTCCCACTCCGTAGCTACGGTTGGTCTGGAACCTGTGCAATCCTCCTGCTTCAGCTTTTTGGATTCTGGGATAACAGGCGAGTGCCTCTACACCTGGCTCACACATTGCTTCTTCTGCACTAAATGGGTCTGATGTTCTTTTAAGTTCTCCGTACCCAGGGCAAGGTCCCTGATTTTTAGAGGTTGGGGAAAGAGCTGCATCCTTGGTGCTGTCTGGAGTCGTGGCCGCGCCCATCTCTAGTTCTTCCCTGGCAGCTGACTCCCTTCTCTCCACTGTCACCCGGGGCCTGGAGAGAGGGAGGAAAACGGGGCGGGAATGTCTCGTTCTTGAAATACCAGCCGCCTTGCCATTGGCTAGGAAGACCCCGGCGTAGCTGCGGATTGGCTACTGGTGAGGGCTTGAAAGGTGGCTGAGCGCCTCGGACACCTCAGACGGACGGTGGTCATCCCGAGAGGCGACCCAGCCCGCCATGGCTCTACTCCTTCGGGCATCGTGCCTTCTGTCCCTGCTCCTGGCCGGGTTCGTTCCGCCGGGCCGGGGACAAGAGAAGTCCAAGGTGAGTGAACCTCCAGGGAGCAAGACGAGCTAACTGCGCCCGGGTGTCGCCGCTGAGAGAGCCACCGCTTCCCCAGACGCAGCGGGTGCCACCACCTTGCCCTGTCGCAGCGACCCCGCTCTGCGACCCTCGCTCTCTGCAGCTTTCCATCAAACCCAGACCCGCGTGCTTCAGCGGGCAGAATGAACCCGGGAGGACAGTCTTGCCTGAGTGCATATGTTTTCCACTGTCATCTCGACGTCGTCTTGCCACATTCAGTGGGTTTTGGAGAGGGTGTGGGTTCCTGACGCCCCCATCCCCCGCAGGCAGCAGGAGAGTGCAATTGGTGGCCATTCTGAAAAATTGCTGGGGGTGGAGAGGTGGGCTGATAGCCTCTTCACTCATCCCAGGGCACTGGAGACAGATCTGCCACAGGAAGAGTTTTGGCTTGGAGGCACATCCCTTTCTGGGCCTCAGTTTCTCCATCAGCAGGGTATAGCTGGAGAGGAGAGGTTGATTGGAAAGCTATGGAACCCTCTGGTTGCCCTCCCTGTTCACAGCTCACTGGTCAGTCACATCACAAACACAGTTGCTAGAAAAGCCAAGCCAGGCCAGGCAGAGTCTTCTGGAGCTCCAACTAGGCTGGTCCAGGTGTGGCACCCTGAGTGGGAGTGGGGATGGGGAGGATGAAGGCAGGCGACGCGGCCTGCTTATCTCCTTGGTCAGGCCTGGGTGGGCTCTGCAGACCTCTCTCCTTCCCTAGGAAGGAGGCAGAAAGCAGTAGAGCCAGACCCAAGGAAAGAGAGAGATGTCTTCAATCTCTGTCTGCCTGTCTGCCTGCCTGCCTGCCTGCCTGTCTGCCTGTCTGTCTGCCTGTCTGTCTCCCTTCTCGGTTTCTAAAATCCCCTGGGTCTTCATTCTAAGATCTTGTAAAGTCTACAATGCTGTTTCCAGATTCTGTCCACCTCGCTGGTTTGTTGTTTATTCATTTTTGTTTTTTCGAGACAGGGTTTCTCTGTAGCTTTGGAGCCTGTCCTGGAACTAGCTCTTGTAGACCAGGCTGGCCTCGAACTCACAGAGATCTGCTTTCCTCTGCCTCCTGCGTGCTGGGATTAAAGGCCTACGCCACCACTACCCAGCTTCTGTCCACCCTTAGACAGTCCCAAGAGTGGTTCCTGTTTGTAAAGCCCTTTCTGCCCTCAGGTCCTTAGTCTAAACAGATGGGGTACTTGTAGAGCCTTCATTTTTCTCTCCAGCCCCATTCCTGGGCAACAGCTCATTAGGCATTTTCTAGGACAGAGATGAGACGGAGTTCAAGATTAGGGTATGGAGTAGGGGTGGGGTGGACTGGGCCACAACCCTATGCCTCAGTGTGGGAATAGCTTGGGGTAGGGGGTGGGTTGAAACCTGTCCTAAGGAGGCTGCAGGTAAGTACATGAGCCATGATCATCATCACAGCCTTTTGCTGTCTGTCCATGGAATCAGGGAGAGATGGGTGAGTTCAGATAGAAGAGAGAGAATGGCCTAGAAAAGACTTAGGGTGAGGTGTGATCTTATCTCACAACTAGCCGAGCTTGTGGCTCATGACAGCCCAGGCATGCCCATCTGGCCTCCTAGGTCCTTAGAGTTAACATGCCACCGCTCTGGCTTCTGGGATGCAACTGCTTGCCTCGGCCCAACTTCAGGGAGGGACATGTGCAGACCCAAGGTGACACAGTCATAGGAAGATGTCCTCTTGACTCAGAAGGAGGGAGCGACAAGAGGGGACGTCCTCTGTCTGGTCCAGCTCACAGCTGCAAAAGGCTTTGCAGAGCTGTAGACCAACAGCTGCTGACGTGGGAGCCTAGTAACCGCTGGTTTCTAGGTGACTGCACAAGGCAGAGAGCATCATGGGACCATAGGCTGACGTCAAGGCTAAAGGGCCTTAAGTGGCCCTGAATCCTACTTCATCTTACAGCGGACAGGCTGGAATCCTGAGAGGGGAGGGGTGTGGGCACACACCGCCAGGGGCACAGCTGAGCCCAGTGCAGGTCTCCTGTATCTCAGACCTGTCATGTCCACAGCATCACGCCAAGGGGTGTGAGAAGATGGAGGAGGGGAAGGCATGGAGCAGCAGTCCTGGGCAGCCAGGTGCCTGGCTCAGTGTCACCTTTCTGGTGTCCTCAGTACTCTTTTCTGGTCCCCTTTGGTGGGGACTGAGCTGGTGAGTGCTATCTATGGCTCACTCACCACCGACCATCCTCCAAGCCTGGGCTCCCTGCGCGAGCCCTATTCTCCCCCCATAGAGAGCACATGGCAGTTGTCGCTATTCATTTCTTAGGGCAGCTGGCAAACATCCAAGGCAGCTCATTACTATGATGGAGGAGCCTTACAGGCTCTTGGCCCTTGCAGCGGGCACAGTAAGCTCCATGCCCTGCTGACCCAAGCCTGTTCTGGTCTGTTAACAGTTTTCTGAAAATCATTTCAAGTGTTGGGGAGATGGTGCAGTGAGTAGAATCACTGTCATGAAACCAAGGACCTGAGTTCAAATCCCCAGCTCCCATGTAAAGCCAGTCATGGCCATATGTGCCAACAATGGGGGACTGGTTGGGGGCAGAGACAGGCAGATCCAGGAGTTCACTGGCCAGCCTAGCCAAACAGTGAGCCAAGTTAGAGAGGGCCAGCGACATAGCTTAGTGAGTGAAGAAATCAAACCTGATGAGCTGAATTTGATTCCTGGGAGTCACATGGTAGGAATGAACTGACTCCTGCAAGCTGGCCTTTGACCTCCCTCAAAGAAGTGAATAGATATAATGATATAATTTAACGGAGAAAGTCTCACACTTCTCTCCTTTGGCTTCTACATGCACCTGCGCAGCCAAAGAAAACAAAACAACAAAAACTCACCCCGGGGAGGTAGCTGGGATTATCCTCTTATACTGAAACCCAAAGAATTAAAGTGGCAAAGTAAATAAGTAAAAATAAATGAGTTAATTAAAAAAAAATCAAGTGGCTTGCTCAGTGCCACACAAGCAGTGAAGACAACATCTAATTCAAGATGCTCCCTGTGTTCCTTCCACTCAGAGCTATCCGGAGAAGCTGGACCACCTACCGTTCCAAAGCTCCATTATTCAGTCACCCCCTGGGATTTTCTCCTCACCACTGAGATGCAGCATGGGGTGATGTGAGGGACAAGGGGCAACAGGCAGGGAGGCAGCAGGGGTCGCATTCTGTTCTGCTTGTATTGTGTTGTTCTTGCTGAGACAGGACGTCCCTGTGTAGTTCAGGTTGGTCTTGAACTCTCCGTATCCTGCTTCTGCTCCCGTGCTGGCATTACTGATGTCATCCCCAAGGCTGGGGCTGTTTGCCTCTTAGGGTGAAAGTGATCCTAGCTGGGGCTTCAGAAGCTCATCTCCAGATGAGCACCCAGTCCAACACTCAGTCCCAGTACCTGGAATATTAGACTCGTGGAGAGCAGGGACTTTGCACCACAGCCTGGAGAGCTGTTAGGCTGTCTGGGACCACCCGCAAAGGCAGCCAGATTCACCCAGTCAGGCCTGCAGTGACTTCATGACAGAGGCACTCGGTGGCATCCCTTGAGTGAGCGGTTCCCCACCCTGCTGCCTGGATAGCTCCTTCAGCCATTTAGGCTGAGGACCTTGCTTTGGGAGCAAGGGGAAGAGAGGGGTGATCTTCCTTTCCCACGTGGCCCTCCCAGCTACTGAACCAACGACCTTTGTTGTCTGTGTTGGGGGTAAGGTGGGGTCAGGGTAACATCTTGTTGATTGGCAGTGGGTCTCTTCCCTTCTCTCTGGGTTGAAAATGGCTAGCCCGGGGTGAAGTGAAGGAGATAGCACTGATCTGGTGGCAGGGCTGGAGTGGAACCTGGGCTCCTCCCCTCGTTTTCCTGGAAGGGGTAGACCAGAGTGGCAGCTGCACAGACAGGAGGGTGTATATCTATCGTCATACCGTTCATCTCTGCAGACTGTTCCCTCTCACACTGTGGCCCTCATGACAAACCTTCCCCTACCCCTGGATCCTGGTCTCAGGGCCCTGCTTTCTCACCTCATCGTTCCAGTCCTCCAGACTGGGAGCCTCTGACTCACTCCACCCTGACACATCCTCTCTGTCCAGTGTCTCCTTCCCAGTTACCTAGCACAGGCCTCCTCATATTTGCCTGGACTATTCCAGAAGCCACCCGACTCTGCCTCTCATTCCAGCCCAACTGCCTATGAAATACGGATTAAGTATTGCTACCCTCTGGGTTCCACAGCACTGAAGTGCAAGGCAAACACTGAGTGTTTATTAGTGAACAGGAGGCCGGTTTTAGTCCAGTTCCAGGTTTTATGGTCCTGGGTAAGTCGTTCTCTTCCTGGTGGGAATCATCTGTTTCTGGAAGGTGGAGAAATGTCTGTTTCCTGACTGTCTCCACTCTAATTGTTCCCTGGTGTCCATCTTTTTCTCTTCCAGACAGACTGCCATAGAGGTGTGAGTGGTACCATCTATGAGTATGGGGCCCTCACCATCGATGGGGAAGAATACATCCCTTTTAAGCAATACGCAGGAAAATACGTCCTCTTTGTCAATGTTGCCAGTTACTGAGGTCTAACAGACCAATACCTTGGTAAGCGCTCCCTCATGCCTTAACTCACTGCTTAATTGGGGGCTGATTCTGTCACTTAGGTACTTATTTTTTAAATTTATTTATTTTATGTAGAGTGCCCTATCTGCATGTACAACTTTATGCCAGAAGAGGGCATCAGATCTCACTAGAGATGGTTGTGAGCCACCCTGTGGTTGCTGGGAATTGAACTCAGAACCTCTAGAATAGTAGCCAATGCTCTTAACTGCTGAGTCATCTATCCAGCCCCTTGGGTATACTTTAATCCCATGAGGTGGAAGGGGAAAGGGATGATGGAGACTGAGAGGCCAAAGTCTATATCCCAGCTCCACTGCATTTCATATTTCCTGCAAATAATTATATAAGACTGAGGCCTGGCCGGGCTGTGGTGGCGCACGCCTTTAATCCCAGCACTCGGGAGGCAGAGGCAGGTGGATCTCTGAGTTCGAGGCCAGCCTGGTCTACAAGAGCTAGTTCCAGGACAGGCTCTAGAAACTACGAAACTCTGTCTCGAAAAAAAAAAAAAAAAAAAAAAAAAAGACTGAGGCCTGATGGAGTATTCTAGTTTCCAGCTAGCCTGGCTGTATACTTTCTTGCTTTCCTTGACTGGAGTAAGAAATGGTGGCTGCAGCTCATGCTGGCTGAGAATGCGTCTCTCCCTATAGTCCCATCCTTGTGGGTCCTTCTTTTAGCTCCGCTCTGGAGAAAGGACCCCATTAGCTTAGAGCTCTAGAAGTTGGTAAGAAAGAGGTGTGGGGTGCTGGCGGCAACCAATATACCCTGCCTACAGATCCAGGAACTCTCCAGCAAGTGCAAGCCATATTTTTGTTTGTTGCTGTTGTTGCTTTGTTTTTGAGACAGGATTTCTCTACATACCCCTAGCTCTTTTGGAATTCAATCTGTAGACTAACTAGGCTGGCCTCCGACTGCTGGGAATAAAGGCATGCACCACCACACCCGGTTCAACAGTTCATTCTTAAGCAAACCTTCAAAAAGTCTAGCTCAGCCCTCCTCTTAACTCAGTACACAGGAAACGGCATCTAGGCTCAGCTTGTGTAAATAACTAGGGCCATAAGGCTGGTGATGGCTGAACTCAGCATCTGACTGCAGCTCAACCTCCTCTGTCCTTTCTTCTCAGTGAGGACAGTCAGAACCAAGGGAACAATCAGGCCAAAGCTCGATGGTTCTCAGGGCAATGTTTTGGAGTCAAGCAGAGCCTGGCTACGGGGCTTGTACTTGCAAGAGTGTTCCTGGATCTGCAGCAGGGTGTGTGGTTCTACGGCTCTGTGCCCCGTGCTTTTGTCCAGTCCTCGGACAGTGCAGTGCATCTTTAGAGAGATGGGCTAGGGCTGGCACTGCACGGAGGCTGGCCAGGACCTCTCTGGGTTCCTGAATTTCCCGACGAGAAGGATGTGAATCCTGACAGCACCACCACCCTAAGGAAGCCCTCAGACAAGTGACCCAGGCAGTGGCCCTGTGGCTACAGACGTGAGGAAGCACATTCCTGACTCTTCCCCCCAAACCTCAGTCCCCACACTGGAGTTAGGACAGGACTCACTGGGTCCCCCTGGGGAAATCCTCCCTCCTTAGGCCTCAGAGGCACCAGGGTCTGAAGGGTGGGTAGAGAGTGGGTGAGGAGGCAGGTTCTTCACCTGTTCTTGCTCTCTTCCTGGCCAAGAACTGAATGCACTACAAGAAGAACTTGGCCCGTTTGGTCTGGTCATTCTGGGCTTCCCCAGCAATCAATTTGGCAAACAGGAGCCGGGCGAGAACTCGGAGATCCTACCCAGTCTCAAGTGAGTTCTTGTGGTTGGAGATAGTAGCCTTTATGGGCAGAGGAGTGGGAGGCTGCAGGGGTTGTTGTTGACTGTCTCCCTGCCAGCCAGTCAGTCACTTGCTCCCCCATGCCCATCCCAGGATGGGGTTTAATGGCATGAGGTGAGGGGACAGGAAACAGAACTGGCTGGGAGCCCTGAGAAGAGTCCTTAGGTATGTGGGGTGGTGCAGAGAAGGGACTGAGATGGCAAATACACATTGGGCCTGTGGGTGTCCAAGTAATGAGCTGCTACTGGATAAAAGGGATTCCCAGCTCTCTGTCCCCTCTCAGTCCCTTCGCCTTATGTCTGAGCCATGTGTGGCTCCTTTGGACCTACCAAGTACATTCCTCGCAGGTATGTCCGACCAGGTGGGGGCTTTGTCCCTAACTTCCAGCTCTTTGAGAAAGGAGATGTGAACGGGGAGAAGGAACAGAAGGTCTACACTTTCCTGAAGGTGAGTGTGGGTAATCTGGGTGGACCTCCCCCAAGCTGCTCAGGCCCCATCCCACGCATCTCAGCTCCCAGGGATGTCCTGGCCCTGGTCTAGTATTCCCATGAGAGGGCTTGGCAGACCCTGTGGTCCCTCAGCCCACTGTGCAGCAAAGGCCCACGGGGGCCATCTGAGGGGCCTTCAACCTTCCAGTCACTGCAGAGATGGGCGGTCGAGCATTCTAGCTCTCAAACTGGGGCCCTTTAGTTTTCTCCCAGGAAGGTTGAGGGGCAATCAGGAGGGGCCTCAAGACGGGCTGACACCCTCTCACCCTGCATTAGAACTCTTGCCCTCCTACTGCGGAGCTCCTGGGCTCACCTAGCCGCCTCTTCTGGGAACCCATGAAGATCCACGACATCCGCTGGAACTTTGAGAAGTTCCTGGTGGGGCCAGACGGCAAGCCTATCATGCGCTGGTACCACCGGACCACAGTCAGCAACGTCAAGATGGACATCTTGTCCTACATGAGGCAGCAGGCAGCCCTGGGGGCCAGATGGAAGTAAATGATGCCCCCCCACACCCCTATTCCCTGTCTATCATGCAAGGGCTGGAGAAGGGCTCTTCAGGAAAGAACCCACATTCCCAATCATTCTACATCTGTCCCAGGCCGCCTTTCTTATTACATAAAAGACAAACCTGGCACAACTATGTGTCTGTACTACTGTGCACACATGTGACAATTGTGCCCATGTGTGCATGGCTGCACAACCACCTGTCTGCCTACCTGATACCCAGGCATGGACCACCTGTGCTCACAGCTTGGTACTGGGGAACTGTACCTTCATATTTTTTTCAGCTTTCTGTTCCAAATGAACCCAGTGGAAATACCAGTTCTAGGTCCAACAGCTCTTCTCAAACCTGGACATCACCCTTGGGGCCAGCATCTCCCACATGCCCACACTTAAGTCCCCGTACACATCTGGGTTCACTACACTGCCAGCCTTTTTCATCTTTCCTGAAGGGCCCTCCCGAGTCCCCAACCCCACCCCGCAGTGTTCCTGAGAACAGCAAAGGCAACTGTGAGTGTGACGGCCATGTACCCCAAGTCAGAGGTGGTATCTCCATGAAGGAGGGGCCCGAAGCCCTTCTGGGCGGGCCTCCCCTGAACCTGTTTGTGGGGCCAGCCCTCAGTGCATTCAGGCTTAGGCTCCCAGGCAGGGATCCTACCCCTGCTCCTCTGGAAGACATGCTGTTCTCTCACTTTGTCCACTGGCATCTCTCACACCCCATCTGCCCAGTAAAGGCCTTTCTGCAGCAGCTCAGCTTACCTGTGGTGGCTTCCTGGCATGGGAGGCGGGGACTGGGGATGGAAACAGGGAGGGTGAAGGAAGGAGAAAGAGAAATGAGGTGTGTAGGGTGTACACTGGAGCCTGTGATTTGGCATCTATTTAGGGCCATACTGCAGCCCTTGTCCAGCTACTGGAGTCTATAACTGAGTTCAAATCAGCTCAGTCTCACCCACCTTCCTCAGGGCATAGAGGGCTCAGAGGGCATCATTTCTGAAGGCAGGAACTAAGGCTCGCCCCAGCCCCAAGTCCTCTGATCCCCTGCCCAGGATCTTCCCTCCCTCCACCCTTGGGTGCTCCTAAGATGTTAGCAATACTCTCAGGGGTATGTAGGAAAGGAATGCTGAAGGAGGAGCCAGAACCAGAACCAGCATTCCTACTGGCCGTGAGGGCATGGAGAAACTACCAGTCACAAAATGTTGATCCTCAAGTTGGATTTATGTCTAAGATTTGTGCAAACAGCTGCCTAGCAACAGACAGCTACCTTAATACAGACCTCTGGAACCATGAACATCTAACTGGGGGGGCTGAGGGCAGCTTCAGGCAGACATGATGGTGTGGCCTTCATCCCAGATGATGGTGGCCCTCAAGAGGCTGCCACGGCTGCAGTGGAGAGTATGCTGACACCAGAACATCCCATGGTTCTCTTCTGCAACAGAGCCCCTTCCCATAACTCCTCACGGAGGGGTACGGAGGGGGCACGGGGCAGGTCCTGCTACTGAGCTTGAAGCAAAAAGTACACACGCACATGGACTGGGCGTGGTCTCCAGAGAGCCTGGAACCAGTTCGAGGTTCTGAGAGGAAGGGGTCTTCGTTGCACCCCACTTGTAGAATGGACAGTCAGTAGCCTCAGCAAAAGAGGGCAGGTCAAAGCCAGGTGAGGCCCCCTCGTCTTGGCAAGAGGCAGGGTGTGTTGAGCTTTTCCTAGTTCCATCCAGACACAGATGGTACAGGCCTCACGAGTAGTCTCCCTGGTCTTGTAAACAGTTCAAGGTGGGGCTGGGAGTGTGGGTCACCTGTTCATCCCAGTCTCTGGCCACACAGAACATGACAAGGCCTCTAGTTTCTCGGCAATCTGAGGTCAGCTGGCTCTGCAAGATGAAGGTGGAGCCAAATGACCCAATGCAGTCTCAATGAGGCCCCTCACAGTCATGTTTTGCAGACTCTAAATAAACAAAAGTTTGGAAGCTTTAAGATCATGTGGCCTGCTCAGCCTCAGTCTCACACAGATGCCAACTCAGGCTTCCTCACCAGAGTAAACAGCAGCTAGTTACTGGATGCTCCTGAATGCCAGGATGTCTCTAGGGCGCTCATCATGCAATCTGCACCCAGCCCTGAGGTGCAGGTCATTTGCTACCCCTGCACCAAAGGAGGGAACTAGGACAAAGAGTTACAAAAGCTTGGCCCGAGCCCTAGGTTTATAATGTGCTGGAGCTGGGATTTGAACTCAGTCCCTCCATCTCCAAATCCCTTCCATGTCACCCTCTGCCATTCATTAAGGCAGCCCCAAATGACTTCAAATACCCTCTGGGGAAATAATCAGCCAGTCCAATCCCTTCTTCCAAGCACCAAGTTCTCCAGCCCTGCCTGAGTCATCTGTCTGTGACCTCTGCTTGCACTACCTCCTGACTTCTGCACAACAGTGACTTATTCTAGGAAGCCCCTCTCCATGGACACGGCCTCCCTGTTGCATGCACCCACTTCTCACATGGCCTTCCTGGAGTCCCACAGGTTCAGTGCTTCCTGCAGAGAGGATCCATGCCCCCTGACTAGCTTGTAGCTCCAGGCCCTTTAGCCTCTTTAATGACTGTAATAACTCTGTGGCCAGATGGAGCTTTCCAAAGTTCCAGTCTGGTCAGGTCACTATGCTATGTGACACCCAGGGACTCCACACTACTCTCGGGATTCAGACCAGCCCTCCAGCCACACTCTGCAAAGTCCCTACCTGGAGACCTCTGACATCGCTTACCCACCTTGCCTGAGCTCTCACACCTCCTTGATCTTGGCTCCCTCAGATGCTGAAATCAACCACTTTCCTTCACTCCTATTAAAATGCCATGACTTGGATCTTAAATGTTTTCCAAAAGGACATTTAAGAGTTTAGTCACCATGATGCTCTCAGGAAAGAACAGTTAGGAAGTAGGGCCCCATGGGGGAAATGAAAGTCACCAGACAAGCATCCTTGAAGGGGATACTGGGACTCCAGCCCTCTTTTGTTTCTGGGTGAACAGGCCTACTCTGCTATATATTCCTACTGTGAGAGGCCGGCCACCAGAGGCCCAGAGTGACAGGGCCAAGTAACCATGGGATGAAACCTCAGAAATTCTAAGTCAAAACTACATCTTTCCTTTGTGTAAGTAGATTATCTTGGTGTTTGGGCCCAGGGATGGAAAGCTGAGTAACACTGAAAATTGCTGACCAAGCAAGCTGCCAACCAAGAAAATTGCTGACCAAGAGAGGGATCAATCATCACGGAGTCTGTGATGCGGTTCAGAGCCCCAGAAAGTGCCCAGATGGCTGTAAGCAAAACTAAATGGGCAATTGTAGTGAGGATTCAGAAGAGCTCGATTCTGACTGGTGTGTGGGCAGTGAGGCCAGGCTCATGACATTTTGGGTAGACATGAAGATCCTACTGGAAACTGGGCCACTTGTATTATGCTCTATCAAGAACTCGTCTGTTTTGTCCATGCCCTGACACTTGTGTGAAGTGGAGCAAATGTCAAGGTCACACTCTGCTGACTGCCTTCAGTCAGATTTACTCTAAGCACAGGAGCAAAGGCAGGGCAAACAGACTAAAAAATACTTAATAATAAAATAAATAAATTAAATAAAAAATAGCTTGGCTGGAAAAATAGCATCAAGTGTATGCCAAGGAGGACCCTTCAAAAGAAGCAATTTTGGGTGGAGAAATAGCTCTGTGGTTAAAAGCGTGTACTGAGAACCCACATCATGTGGTTTACAGTCACCTACTGCCCCAGTTCAAGGGGGACCTGACACCTGACTTCCATAGGTGCCAGCACTCACACATGCACACACCTTCAATTAAAAATAATAAATCTTAACAAAAAAAGCAGCAAAGGACTTTGCCAAGAAATAGTAAGAAAGATGTGTTGAGGGTATCTCCATAATAGGAAGACCCCAAGTGAAGTATAGTGACTTCCATCCATAATCCCAGCACTTGGGGAGCAAAGGCAGAAGGATCGCTGCAAGTCTGAGTTCAACTGGTTTATTACAGAGTCCCAGGCCGAGGACCTAGACATGTAAAGCCTCTGGTTTGAGATGAGAGCACCGTGTGTCTTCAGGGAGGCTTCCTAGGGAACTACTTCCAGAGGATTTCTCTGCCATGTTCAGCTCCAACATACTCACAAGGCCCTTGACCACTGCAGCTGTGACTCAAGCAGGCTCTGGAACAGTTCTAGTTGGCAGTATATGTTAGCATTTGTCCACATGATGGTACTTTGGCAGGTATGCATGATGCCAAGTGTTATGGGGTCATGGCTTCCACCCAGATTTCAAAGGAAGGCCTTGGGGGTGGGGTCAGGCAGTGTGTGGCAGGATCCACGTTCCGGTGGACAACCTAGACAGGGTAGCAGGTAAACTGTGATGACAGCTAAGCTGTACTTGAGACCCCAGGAATTTAAAGATGCCAGGAGTGTAGAACGTGGATCAGTGGGGAGCCATGGCAGCACGCACAGCCAGCCACAGTGACAGCCCAGAGCTATATGGAGCTCTTGTCTGCTTTTCTGGGTTTTAATATAACTTTGGTCTGATCTTCTTGTCTACAACACCCTCTCCCATCTGAAACAGGGTCAGTCACTCTATGACTTGCTCAACACTGTCCACTGTACTGGAAACATAAAACTCTTTCTTTGGATTTTTGTTTTGAGATAGTCATAGCCCAGGTTAGCTTCAAACTTGCTATGAAGTCAAGCATGACCTTCAACTCCTGCTCCTTTAGCCTCCTCCTCCCAAGTGATGGGAATAGTGTGTGCCACCATGCCTGTCTCTTTTTGTTTCTGTTAACTTCTCAGAGGTAAGTCTGCATTGAGCCTTAGAGACTGGGCTTTTAAGCAATGCCGTAAGAGTCAAGATCATGGGGACTCTGGGAGATCACCTGCATGCATTGTGAGATGGACGTAAGCCTCAGAGCTAGAGGCAGTTGGCCCCAAATGCCTCCGTCATCAGCCTTTGGGAGTGGTAGACCTTTAGGAAGTGGGGGGACGCTGGGTCATTACAAGCATGCCCCTGCAGAAGACAGGTTTCCCAGCTCCTTCTCTCTCTCTCTCTCTCTCTCTCTCTCTCTCTCTCTCTCTCTCTCTCTCTCTCTCTCTCTCTCTCTCTCTCTCTCTCTCTGTTTCCTGGCCATCAGGAGGTGAAGAGACCTCTGCTGTGTTCTCTTGCCATGATGCATTAGACAGTCATTGGCTCAAAGTGATGGGGCTGAGTACCCAGTGACTCAAATCTGTGAAACCTTGAGCCAAAACCCAATCTTTCCTTCTTGGAAGTTGATTGTCTCAGCCATTTTGTCTAGCTAGGATGTCACCATCTCCACAAAACTTCCCTGACCCTGCTCCAGGTCAGGCCCTTTGACCTCTCTCACAAAACTTGCTCTTCTGGGCACTCGAGTGGCACCCATATGACTATGTGAGTACTAAAATTCACTTCTGCCCCCTCACTAGGATAGGAGCCTGCCTGCTCCTAGCACAGTACTAGAAAGCGAATGTATGTTCCTACCAATCATTTCTAGTTCCAGTCAGCATCTTTCCTCTCTCAACAGTACTTCAGGAAGCTGGACCTCCATGTCACCAAGCTCACAAAACAACAGCATTTATAAACGGGGTTAATGTTGGTTGGTGAAAGTCCTTTCCACCAGGGCACCCACACTCACCTGGTTCTGCAGGCCTGTCCGGGGGCGGGTCCATCACTTGGGAGGCCGGATTCTGAATTCCTGCACAGGGTGGACGCCAGGTGTACTCTGACTGCAACAAGACAGGTGCTTAAGAATTTACAACTGAGTCGGGTGGTGCACACACCTTTAATCCCAGCACTGCAGAAGCAGGTGGAATTCTGAGTTCAAGGCTAGCCTGATCTACAAAGTGAGTTCCAGGACAGTGAGGGCTATAGAGAAAAACCCTGTCTCTCAGGAAACCAAAACCAAACTAAACCAAACCAAAAGACCAACACTCCCCCCCACCAAAAACAAAACAAAAAAAAAACAAAACAAAAAACCAAAAAGCCCCCCAGAAAGAATCCACAACCACATTCCAGAGCCAGAGCAGCAGCTACAGTCAGAATAGTCCTAAACGCATAGGATCAAAGTACCAAATCCTAAGGGCTACATTACTCAGCTGAGAAAATGGCCAATGTAGCTTTTAGTTGTTCATGCCTCCTTCCCTCTCTCTCTTTTTTTTTTGAGGTAGAGTCTTACTCTGTAGTCTGTAGTCCAGGGTGACCTATAGCTCACTACGTTGCCCAGGCTGGCCTCAAACTTGTGGGCAAGTTTCTTCCCTCAGGTGTGCTGGGATTACATGAGCCAATCTAGCTTGACCAACGTTTTTTTCTTTTTCTTTCTTTAATTTATTCTTTCTTTCCTTTTGTTTTTTGTTTTTTAGTTTTTTTGAGACAGAGTTTCTCTGTGTAGTACTGACTGTCCTGGAACTCACTCTAGACCAGGCTGGCCTTGAACTCACAGAGATCCACCTGCCTCTGCCTCCTGAGTGCTAGGATTAAAGGCGTGCGCCACCACCTGGCTTTGACCAACCTCTTAAGCACAGCATCGTCACCAGTGTTTTAAATGTGCATAAGGGGAGAAGCTACAAGAGAGGGCAGACGGAGGCCACACTACCTAGCGAGGGGAGCTGGGCGCACCTGAAGTAGAGCTCTATAGAGACTGCAGAAAGAGGGGCAGGTGACAACAGCTCTAGGGGCAGGAGAAAGATAAGGGAAAAGGAGAGGACCCGAAATACGAGGAGGAAAGGGAAGGAGGGAAAAGAGAGAGCGGAGAGAGGGGAAAGAGGCAGAGGAAGGGGGAGAAGCATGGTCAAGGTCAGACCTGACTCAACTGAAGGGGTCTGATGGAATCCCTCGTACTCTGCATTCCTACTGGGCCTCCTCCCTTTGACACGACTGGGCTGAGCAGCTAGGGCTGCAGAGTCTTAATTCCAAGGAGAGAAGCCTGGGGCCAGGCCTGGACACCTGCCTACAGCCACCCTGTCTCTGAGAAACCGCCTGAACAGCAGGTTCCCACCCCCTCACTTGACCTTCCTTTCTAGATGGAATATGCAGGAAAGACTCACCAGATGGTAGAGGCGAGAGTTGGGGAGTGGGGGTGGGTGCTCCATGGGCAGGGGGGGTGGAGGGTAGCGGATCTGGGACCAGTCCTTGTAGGTGTGGTGAGGCACCATGGCTGGCATGGGTGGGTAGGCATAGGGATAGGCCCCGCAGAGGTGCTCAGGGTGGGGCTCCACGTGGTAGCGCTCTCCCGAGGCCTGCAAGAAAGGCTCATATCTGCTTCTGACCCGCCACCAGCCAGCGGCACTAACCTTGTTACCCTGTAGCTGGAATCTTAGCTCTCAGGAGGTCAGGGAGGCTGGGACATAGGCAGAACTGGGGACCTGGTCACTGGTCACAGATGACTGATAATGACAGTTACTGAGGACTGTTCTGTTGGCACTGAACTGGCAGAATGCCAGCCATCTTTCCCTTGGGACCCCACTCCCTGAAGGTGGGCAGATACTGCATGCTGCCCATTCCCTCCAGCTGCTCACCTTCGCTTTCCTCTTCTGCTGTTTGAGGGCTTCTCTGGCCTTCTCCTCATCTTTGAGTGCTTTGAGCTGGAGGAGGGAGAGAGGCCCGATGGTACAGATGGTTCATAGGCAGGTGTAGGCCCAAGGCCTTGCACCCTGAGGGTAGATGGCTGAGGTCCAGGATGCCACTCAAGCTTGGGTCGTTCCAGGAAGGGCACTAATTGGGCACAGCAGAAGCTGGGCTGTTGGCTGTGGGGGCCCTGCTCTTCCTGGTGACTGACACAGGTCAGGAGGGCAGCCCAAGTGCTTTCCTGCTAGCGTCCTTTCATTCTGTCCTATTCATTTTGCTCTCCTAGGCATCAACACTGACTTAGAGTCATAGGTAGACCACGACACTGTACAAAGTTCAGAGGACAAGGGACTGGCAGGTCATAGAGAGGCGTGGCAGTAGAGATGGGGTCTAGTAAGTCCCCAGGGCCCTCTTAACCCCTTAAAGCCAGGGTGGTGCTTTTCTTACCTGGACATTTGTCAGGGTGACCTGGGCCTGCAGCTTCTCCACTTGCTTCTTCAGCTCTTCCTTCTCTTCATTCATCCGTTCACGGTCACTCCGTTCCCTCTGGAAATCCTCCTCAAAGATCTTTACCTGGAGGGGACCGGTATGTGAGGGGTCAGGGCACCCTTCTGGAAGCTGCACTGCTCAGGCCCCATGCTTCTCACTGGGGACACTGGAGATTGGAGTAGGGCACTGTGAGCCCCAGATCCAACTTCGCTAGAGTAATTCTGTGTTCTTCTGTCTTATACTGTGGACCTGAGCCAGGACTTTATTTGAACAAAGGGATCTTTGGCTTAATATTAATACATGATGACCAGGCCCACAGAGAATGGACAGCAGAGCTAGCATGGGGGAGGGTCGGCTGGCTCCCAGGGAGGCACCAGCTCTCTGAGCCTCACCTGTTGTTTCAGTAGCTCATTCTGCGTCACTAGCTCCTGCTTCCTCAGGTGGCTCCCAGACCCTTCTGGGCTCCCAAAACCGGGTGGTGGAGATGAAGAGGCCTGGATGCTGAGAGCCTCCTCCAGGGCCTGGGGTCAGGAGAGAAGAGACAGGATCAGCAGCAGGCCTCCCTGAAGTCAGACCACTCCCGGAGAGCCTCTTTCTGACAGGACAGTAACTATAATTGTCACCTCCACAACAGTGGTCCTTAACCAGCCCTACCCATCAACGCTCTACCTGGGCCACTGCACTGAAGCCTCATCATCATCCCATGGCTAGGACCTTATCCCCATTTTCCACATATGAAAATTGAGACCCAGAGACCCACTATGACTCGGTTGAGTGTCCTGTGTTGGTTTTTTTTGGTCAACTTGAAACAAGCCAGAGTCATCTGACAGGAAACCTCAACTGTAAAAATGCCCCCACGAAACTGACCTATAGGCAAGCCTTTGAGGCATTTTCTTGCTTAGTGATTGATATGGCTCATCTCACTGTGGGTGGTGCCACCCCTAGGTGGTAGTCCTGGAGTATATACTAAAGCAGGCTGAGCAAGCCAGGAGGAGCAAGTCTGTAAGTGGTGTTCCTTCGTGGTCTCTGCCTCAGCTCCTGCCTTCAGATTCCTGCCCTGCCCTCACTCAGTAACGGACTGGGACCTGGAAGTTATAGATGAAATAATCCCTTTCCTCCCAAGCTGCTCTGGGTCATGGTGGTTTATCACAGTGACAGAAACCCTAAGGGAGACAGCTAAGGAGTGAGCACAAGGCTGTCCACCCAGCCTGTCTGTGCCCTTAACCTGCAGGCTAACCTGAGGTCTTCAGTACAAAGACCTCTGAACAGGCCTGGCTCAACTTTTCATACCCAAGACCTAGAAAGAAGCCTAGCTTTTCAAGAGAAGCTGCACTGTCTGACGGCATCTTCAGGATTCTTAGCCCCAGCAACCTACCTTGTCTCAGTTATATGACCCTAGACTGCAATTTCTACTTGAATTTCTGTTTTACCAACCAACCGTGAAGACCAGACAAAGTTAGGGTGGGGAGTGGGGTGGTGGAGGAAAGCTGGGCATGAGGGTGCATGCCTTTACGCCCAGCACCTGGAAGCCAGAGGTGGGAGATCTCTGAGTTCAAAGCCAGCCTGGTCTACAGAGCGAGCTCCAGGACAGCCAGGGCTGCAGAGAATAGCCCTGACTCGAAAAACCAAAACCAACAAAGAAGGCAAAGTGCCCTCAGTCACACACACACACACCCTCTCACTATGTTCTCTCTCGTCCACAGAATGTCCCTAGACAGAAGGGACTCTCAGTGACAGGACTCTAACCCTGGCTTCAAGAAGAGTGTGTGTATATGTATGCATAAACAGGACACTCATCAGTAGGGTGAGGAAACAGCTGTTGCTACCCTAGGACCATAAAATGGGGCCACCAAAAAGAAACCAGGGGACAGTTTAGCTGAACAAGTGATGCTTACGCTTGGGTAGGCCAGACACCGTCAGGAGATAGTGGGCTCCTGAGAGGAAGCCGCCATGTACAAAGGCCACATGGGAGGGAGGAGTGGGCCACCCAGGGTATGTGGGGGCAGGGATGACAGGAATTGTGACTTTAACCCACTGAAAGGGTTCGCGTCTCCTGATTTATGGGTGCCAGCAGAAGGGTGGGTGGGCCTTGCAGCTGAGCTCACAGAAGCCTTCCCCCAAGGAGACATATCTTAGTGCCCACCTTATTGAGCCGCTGGATTTCCTTTTCCTGGTATTCGCGATGCCGGGTGAGTGGGCTCAGCTGATCCTGCAGGTACTTGACCTTCTGGCGCAACTCCTTGGCCTCTGCTGTCAGCTGTTCCTTGTCGGTCTGCGGGAGTAAAGGGTTGGTAAACAGGGACTCTCCAGGAGGCCTGAACTGCCTGACCCATGCCCTGGCTCTCCCTCCCTCTCAGGAACCATCTTTCTGCAGCAACCTGGGGAGAGGTTGGTGTCGTTGAGAGCCCATTTGTCCTGCTCTCAAGGAAGAGAAGCCTGGCAGAGTGAAAAAGGCCCCCAAGTCTGATGCTAGCTCCTCCACCATCTGGCAGAGACCCTGCCCCACATAGGCCCACTTAGTAAGCTAAGTCCTGGGGCTAACAGAACATTAACCAAAGTCACAAAGGGACCTCATGAGAGCTGTGAGTTCCAAAATTGGGTGTAAAATGTTGTTTGTGAAATCTCAGGAGTAAAGCCCCCATCTCCACCAGATTCACAAAGAATGAAGACAACCAGAGCCCTTTAAGGACCTCAGGTTTCGAAGAACAGAAGAGACTCAAAGACATAAATGGGACAGAGGGAGGCCTCTAGAGAAGCACACAGAGTAAAAGGTCACCACAGCTGAGGGTGGAAGCTTCCAGGCTTCTGCATCACACAGCCACAGCTGGAATGGTGTGTGCGTGTGTGTGTGTGCAGCCACAGCTGGAATGGCAGCAGGGCATCAGGCCCCTTTGCTCAATGAGAAACTCTGTGTGTGTTGACTCTCTGCAGACCAGACAGGGAGTTAGGGCAGAATTCAAGGCCCTCATTTCTAGTCCACTCACATCAAAGGAAGAGTTTCTTTACTTTTTACATCTTATTTATTGTCTATATGTGTGGGTTTGCCCGTGTGGAGGTCAGATGACAACTTGTGAGAGTCGGCAAGTGCTTCACTCGCTCGGCCATCTCTCTGACCTAGATATACTGCCCTGACTGGGAATCAAACCGGGCCATAGTGGTGAAAGCATCAAATGCTATTCACCAGGCCAGGAAGCGGATTATTTACTCTATTAGGGGCTGAGTTTCATGCTTGCTATGTAACTGTGAGCTACAGTTCCAACTCCTCAGCTTCTGACTTTTGTTATTTTTATATTCAAAACATGGCCTTACTAAATTGCCTAGGCAAGCTTTAAATCATTCTGTAGCCCAGGGAGGCTCTGAACTTTGGCAATCCTCCTGCCTCAGCCTTCCGAGAAACTGGCATTGCAGGCCTGCACCATGAGGCCAGCTAGGCAGAGTTTAAAACAGTGGTTGGGCTCAAAGTGGTGGCGAACACCTTTAATCCACACAATCTGGAGGCAGGGGCAGCCGGAACTCTGAGTACAAGTACAGTCTGAAGTACATAGTAAGTTTCAGGCCACCTTAGGCTACATAGCAAGAAGCCTGTTTCAAAAATAAATAAGAATTAAAACAGTGGATGGCAGTGCAGCATAAAGAGCAGGCACGGCTAGAAACAAACTGTATTGTCAGCAGACACATAATTTGAAAAAAGGTCTGGGAGCTGGAGACATGGCTTAGTGATTACAAGCACTTGTTCTTGCAGAGGACCTCAGTTCAATTCTTAGCACTCACATGGTGACTTCCAAACATCCGAAACTAATCCCACAGGCTCTGATGCCTTCTTCTGCCCACCATGGGATCAGGCACATAGGGGGTGCACATACATACATGAAGGCAAAAATAATATTATACATAAAATAAGTAAGTCTAAAAAAAATTTAACCATGGTTACCTTTCAAAGGACCAGGGTCTGGGGAGGGGGAGGGGAAGTCTTCCAGGAAAGTGTTTAGCTCATCTGTATTGTGTCATGTGGATCAAGGGACAGACTGAGGCGGGTCAGTGCTCATTCCTTTCTGTGTGACTTTTAGTCAATATTCCACAAATCAGTGGGTGAGTGATTTCTAGTCAGGGGTGGCTCAGGGCAGCCTGGACCGAGACATATGGGTAACAGCCTGGCTCCTGATGAAGGCTTTAGGACAAAGTGTGTCCTCAACCAGAGTTCTCATCTTCAAGGCCAGGCTTACCCTGGAAAGGCCCTGCCCTCCTTCAGAAGACAGGACAGAAGGTCAGATTCCAGGGATCTGTTTCCCGTGTAGACATGAGTGAGGAAGAGACCACAGAGCCAGGACATCTGGCTTGAGTGCCATGCTGGTGCACTCAGAAGAAAGGCACAGTGTCTCTGTCACCAATCCTCAAGGGAAAGGGTAGGCTCAGATAAGGCCCGGGTGCCACGTGCTGCTGGAGGGCCTCTGAAATGCAATCTGTGTTGAAAGTATCGCTTTAAAGCTAGGCAAGGCGGCCCACATGCAGCTCCCATGAAGAGAAAGAAGTGGCACTGTCACTAAACCCCCCGAGGGTCTGGGAGTCAGGTGGCCTTTCTTCTGGCAGCTGCTTCAGGACTCTGGAGGCTGTGGCTGTCACCAGCCACACATGGCAGAGCAGAGGCCATTTCTTCAGAATGCTGCTTCACAGCACAGCCCGGATCAGCCCCTTCTGCCCAGTCGCTGACCTCTGC
Source organism: Arvicola amphibius (assembly GCF_903992535.2). Taxonomy (NCBI): domain Eukaryota; kingdom Metazoa; phylum Chordata; class Mammalia; order Rodentia; family Cricetidae; genus Arvicola; species Arvicola amphibius. The sequence goes on along the minus strand of NC_052050.1, from coordinate 66,019,907 downwards.
CCTTTCTTTGTTGTAGAACTTAGCACACTTTCACTTATTATTAGCCTCTATCTGGTGGCTCAGCATCTCTTCTCCAGCCAGGGGAGAGCTGACTACTTCCCCTGAGTCTATCTGGGACAGTGCCTGGGCAGCCTGATAAGATGACTGGATAAACAAATTCCTTCTTTCTTAGGCCCTGCTCTACTCTCAACAGCACCTCACCCCACCAAGGCCTGCTTTTATCTGTTTTAGGAGACAGTAATTTGATTTTGACAATCTCATGTAGCCCAGGCTGGCCTCAAACTCACTATGCAGCCAAAGATGGCCCTGAACTTCTGTACTTCCTTCTGCATACTCCCATGCCTGGTTTATGTAGAATTAAGGATTGAATTCAGGGCATCATGCCAACTAGGCAAGTACTTTACCAACTGAGAGCCAGCACCATCCTGTGACAGGCCCGTGGTATATAGCTCAGGCGGGCCTGTAACTCTCTACTCTCTTGCCTCGGCCTCCCGAGTGCTGGGATTGCAGGTGTGAGCTTATCATGTCCCATTTTCATGTTTTCATATTATGTACTTCTTTGTATAGTTCCTTGGGATTTTAAGATTTATGGAGAGATGGCTTAGTGGTTAAGGGGACTGGCTATTCTTTCAGAGGACCTGGGTTTGATTCCCAGCACCCATATGGTGAGCTCATAATTGTCTGTAATCCCAGTTCCAAGAGATCTGATGCCCTCTTCCGGCCTCTGCAGGCACAGGGCACACATATGGTACATAGACATAAAAGTAGGCAAAACACCTACACACATAAAATAAAAGTAAATAAATCGTAAAAAAATTTCAATAGATCAAAAACCTTTACAAAATGCAAACAGGAAAAACTGAAAAACTATAGTTGTCCCGACTTCTCAATTTTAGAAAGAAAACAGGCCCTCCATAGGTCTCAGAGCACCTGACTCTTTCCCTGACTCACTGATCCCAGGGACTCTGGGAGGGGCCTGGAACCACAGAGCCTGCAGGCCTGGTCACACTTGCCTCTTCAACCTCGATCTTTGACTTGGCCAGGAGGAGTTTCCGGTCAAAGTCCCGCTGCTTCTGCTCACGCTCCGTCTCCAGCTCAGTCACCTGTTTCTGCAGGTCCACCAGCTTCTGGCGGAGCTCTGTGATCTGGAGGAGTGGCAGAGAAGGAGTGTGAGGGTGGGTGGGGGAGCATGCACCAGCTGTCCCTCCACACCCCCATCTGTCTGGATAAAAGCCTCTCATCCCTCCTCCTTGAGCCATCCTTGGCTCAGCTCCCAGGAACTCCATCACCTTCTGCTCATACTGCTGCTTCATGGACCGGAAGTGCTGGTCCCACTGCTTGTTCACTTCCAGCAGCTGTGGGCAAGCAGGTGCTGGGTTAAAAACACACAGAAGAGTGCCAGAAACCCACCCCAGGCCCCAGGTGCCCAGAGCATACTGGGGTGGGGGTTGGGGTGGTAAGAGCTGCAACATTGCTTCCTCCATCCCCCCACTGAGCAAAAGCTCCCTGCTGCTCCACCTTTATCGCCAGCTCCATTTCACCCTTGCTAGGAAAGCCACAGGGAACACTGAGACCAGGAAACAATCACTGTGAGGCACAAACATGACTTCAGAGGGCAATTTGAAAAGGATGTGACAATCTCAGGTTTTCACTGTCTTTAACACAAATTATTCCACTCTGACAATTTTAACTAATGGAAATACGAAAACCAAGGGCTGAGGTGAGACTCTAGGAGAGTGCCTGCACAAGGCCCTGAGTTCAATTCCTGGTACAGGAAGGAAAAAAGAAGGAAAGCAAAACACTTCAGCCAAGTGTGCAAACATACTTAAAGACTAACTAGCCAGACATGGTAGCCACACCTTTGACCCCAGCACTCAGGAAGCAGAGGTAAGAGATCTCTGTGAGTTTGAGGCTAGCCTGATCTACATAGCCAAGGGTACATAGAGAGACGTTATCTTAAAGCAAAACCAAAAATAAAATGATACTCTCCTCTGTGTGTGTATGTGCGTGCACGCCCACCCAAAGGTCAGCTTAGTGTAGGACATTGGTTAAATTACACTATAAGCAGGTAATGCACAGCCATTAAGAAAATAAGGACACTTAATACATTCTCTCAGCTTTAAGATAATGCTAATTATAATATAGACTCTTGACAGAGCAAGTACTCAGGGAAGAAAAACAACTCTGCATCACTAAGAAAATAAAATGACAGACATGAGATAGGATATTCCAATTTCAGATGTACCACCAAAAACAAAAGTACTAAAAAATGAAGCAATTGGCTTGTGCTGTAGATCTGAACAGATATTCTGAGATCAAGAGGGGCAGAAAGGAAGAGGCTGGGAAAGGACTCAGCTGTAAGGAGGGACCTAGAGAGAGAGGGACAGGCTACCGCCCTGGGCTGGAGGTGGGGAGGGGCTTGTGAGACAGAATGCTGAGGCCAAGAGCAGGGGAGCTTCCTTCACTGCTGGTCACTTCCACACTGCAGCATGTGTCTCCGATGCTGATACGGGCTTGATTGACCGTGACCTGCGGGCTACTCAGTTTACTTTAGCCATCCTATGCCCCCTCTTAACTTATATGTATACATGTGTGCCTTGTATGTGGGTTTGTACACATGAGTGTGGGTGCCCACAGAGACCAGAACAGGGGGTCAGACTCTCTGGAGGTAGAGTTACAGGCAGTTGTGAGCTGCCCTATGAGAGTCCTGGGAACTGAACCCAGGTCCTCTGCAAGAGCAGTATGCATTCCTACTATGGAGCCATCTCTCCAGCACCCTAAGCTCCCCGAACAATTTCAGGCTGCACCACAAATACAGTATCCTCAGTGATCGCTGTGGTGGATCAAGAGACCTTTCCCATGGGCAGACAGTCCAATGGTTTCCATTATAACTCTCTAAGATGACCTGGGACCAGTGGGAACCAGAAAGCCAAGTGGAGCCTTCATCCCTCTGGTCCCAAGAGGGCAGAACGGTGCTCACTGACCACCCCGTCCAGCCACCTACCTCCATGCGTTGCTGTTCCAGTATCTTCACCTTCTTCTCGGCTGTACCCAAGACCCCCACCTCAGGGACTTTACCTGCCATCACACTGGCCTGAGGAGAACAGAGAGAGCCTTCGCCACAGCCTCAGTTAAAGCTTCGCTCCCCGGCCCACCGCCCTTCTAGGGCTCCAGCCCTCTGTCTCTAATTGTCCTGCTCCTCCTACCCAGCAGCACCAGGAGAGCTGTCACAGCCATGACCTCCTTCTGGAAGCCCATAAGGCTGATGTGTCCCACGGCTGCCGGCCTCACCATCCCAACCCCAGCTCTTTTTATCTACAGCCATCTTCCTGGCTTCAGTTCTAGGTCTGAGGCACTGCTGGTCAGTCCCCATGACAACCCATTTTAAAGCTGTCAGGAGCCAGTGAGATGGCTCAGCGAGTGAAACTGACCTGAGTTCCAGCTCCAGAACCTACATGGTGGAAGGAGAAAACTGACTCCCACAAGCTGACCTCTGACCTCCACACACATACGCAGCCCCCAATACAGAGTAAACAAATGTAAAAGTTTTATGGAGGAATAGACATCGAGAGCCCAGATGCCTGTGCAGACATGTGCACATGGCATGCCACTTCTGAGACTCCTTCCAAATTCTACAATCACAATCTAATATAAACCCAAACCTATTCTGCAAAACAACTGGCAAGCATAACTCAAAAGTGTCAAGGTCATGAAAACAAGGAACAGCTGAGCAACGTCACAGGCATGAAGAGACTAAGGAGCTGTGACAACTGACGGCCATGTGGGATCTGGATTCGATTCTAGAACAAAGGAAGGACAGGAGTGAAGGATGTGTGGCATCTGAAGTGTTGGAAGGACAGTGTAATTCTTGCTTTGGTAACTGAGCCATAGTTATGTAAGATGGTTGGTAAGGTGGTTCTGTGGTAACATAAACTGGTCAGGGAAGCCAGAGGGAGTATGGGACCAGAACTCATTTCTGTATAAGTTTAAATTAGCTCAAAATAAAATATTTTGAAGTTAAACAACTAGTAAGTTTTGAGGTGACAAGCACAGACCAGGTGGAGTGCAGATGCAGTGACTCAGTGTGAGACAGACTACGGGGTCTGCACAAGCCCCGTTGACTAGAGCCCGCCCAGTGAGGCCCATCTGCCCTCAGTCATGCTGTCCCTATATCTATCACAGGCTGTGCAGAGTGAAAGCAGAGTTTGTGGGCCTCTAGTGCCCCCTACAGGTTATGCCCTGTAAACATACCACAACACCTAGAAAGGAAAAGGTGTATTTGGTATGGCGGTCTCTGAGAAAGGGCAGAGATGCCTGCCCCCAGGAAGCCCACTGTCTCCTGGAAGGTGTTGGGCTTCCTTACTTTGGCAGATAGAAGCACTCCTGTTTCCAAATCTACTGTTAAAAGCAACAGCTAAAGGCTAGGTGATGTGGCATGTATCTTTAATCCCAGAAGAGGCAAGAGCTCTGTGAGCTGGAGGCCAGGCTGGTCTATACAGTGAGTTCCAGACCAACCATGGCTACATAGTGTGATCATGCTTTAAAAAATGAAAAGGGGGGCACAGTGTTAGTAAGAGATGGGGGGTGGAGAGGCTTTGCTGTTTAGCTGGCCAAACCCTTGTTTGCTTGAGAGGTGATGGAAGAATCTTTATTACATGATGGCACATGACCTTTCCAAGACTCCGGCCAGAGATGTACATGGAAGAGGCATCCTTTCAGGCAGAAGCGCCTGAATGAGCTTATGGCTTTGCAAGTCCTGGGGAAAGTACATCTCTATCCAGTGATGAGCAGTGAGTGACCGAGATAATTACTACCTTACACAGTATAAAGTTAGCATTAGGTATTGTGTATGCTGCAAGAAGGGGAGATGTTCTGTTAGAGACTGGGTGAGAGGAGATGGGGGACTGGTGAAAGTGGAGCAAGGGACACTTGGGACTTGGCTGTGTGGCAAGGCTGGGTCTGGAGGTGGGAGGTCAGTGCTGTGGCATCCTCAGACCATAACAATGCTACCAGCATCTTCCTTTCCATGCAGAGGCTCCGAGGTACAATCTCACAAGCTTAACAAGAACCCCATAGGACCCTGCTCAGCCTGACATCTCAGTTCTGCCATGGGATGTCTGATATGCTACACTGACTTTTGGGAGGAGAGAGACAGGGAGACAGAGACAGAAAGAGAGAGACAGACACAGACACAGACACACACATAGACCTTGACAAAATGCATTAAGGTGCTAGTACCCAGAATGAGCAAAACACTGAACCCCAACCCCCATGAGCAGCAGTTGGATAATCCGAGCTAGCAAGCAAGAGAAACAGCCAGTGGAAGGGTCACAGAGCCACGTGACAGCCAATATTTCTGAGCATGTGTCTTAGGGGATAGGACATTCCACAGGGAATGAAGACAGAACAAAAGGCCAAGAAGTGGTCATACCACAGAAGCGGATGTTGAGCTAGGAAACACGGTTTATCAACTAGAAACTTCTGCCACTGGAACTGTGTGTAGGAAGAGGGGAGCTCACTCTGACTGAGGAGGTAAGCAGATCCTGGGTCTGAGAAGCATGGGATACGAGAACTTCCTGCCACGTACCTGCTGCTGTCCGGCTATGCCCTTCTTGCCAGCACCCTCTGTCTTTGGGGAGCTGGGCTGCGTACAGAGGCCCTCTTTGCAGCTGCTGTTCATCAACAGCTTCTTAAGCTCTATGTTTTCCTCCCTGGATAAGAGAGAAGTGGAGAAGTCACAATGCCAGCTCTGGGTTAGGGGCCTTCACAGCCAAGGGCCTACTGTCGCAGGCACTGCAGCAGTGTTCTGGGAAGTGTGATGAGACAGAAAGGGCATCCGAGAGCCCCTGAGGGCGTGCAGAGTTTCCTGTCTATGGGAAATGGGCACACACGACACCCTCAGGTCCTACTGCCTTGTTCTCATAAGAAAACTCTGTCCCTCTGGTTACAGCCAGGTGTCCGGGCTCAGCTGAAGCAGGTGGAGCTTGTGCAGTGCTAGGAGGTCCTGAGCGTTCATTAGCACCTGCCACTCCCCCTCGTCAACACAAAGGGCAGGCTCCTGCCTCAGAGCGGTGCTGGCAGAACCGTCTTCACCCTTGTCAGTGAATCTGTGTACACTGGTCACTGTTACTTTATCTGCTTTAAGGCTATCATCTGTTGAATACAGGTGATGCTCCAGGGGAGACCTCCTTTACAATTCACAGTGGGAGCAGTTGTCAAGCAAAGCTGAGTGTGGGTGCTCACACCTGTAATCCCAACGTTCAGGAGGCTGAAGCCGGACTGTGGAGTCTAAGACCAGCCTGAGCTACACACTGAGTTCCCTGCGCTATGGAACAACACTGTTCTGAACAAAACAAGCAGAAATGTAACTGAGAGTGAATCCCAAGCTCATGAGGGAGGTAGTGCGGGGTCTCAGGATACCTGAAACATGGGCACACTCCCTCAGCTTCCACTTAACTACAGGGATACCATGGCGGCAAATGGCTTTTCCCCAGGTCATTCAACAAGGACTTGAATTCCTGCCTTCTTACCCATAAGCCCTTGGGAGAAGGCTTTTGCCTTCTCACCCTGTCCTTGACATTATCCACATCCTCCACGAGTAATGGAGTATAGCTCTAAAGCCCCAACCACCGGGCCATCCAAATGTAAACCAAGGCTCAATGATGCAAAATGGCCTTGAGGCCACAGTGACCAAGAGGAAACACAGAGTAGCAAGTACTGGTTTTAATACAGAGTCACTCGTCCAGCAGATAACCCAGCACCGTTACCCAGAGCCACAGAGAGCAGGAACTGCTGCTAGTGAACGGCTAAGTCCTTGCAGTGAGACCCTTAGGAAGCCTGCCTCTCTCCAGGCCTGTCTTGCCTCACACAATGTGGGTTAGTCTGTACGATCTGAGGGCAAAGGCCCTTTGAGATCCAGCAATCACAAATTCCTGTTTCCCCAGGCCTCCTACATTGTGGTCACAGCAATCCTTGGTGATGGGCAGACCCTATGGTTCACCTAAGGCATACCAACTCAGTCTTGTCAAGGTCAGAGAGGCTGGAGTAAACACCCATGCTTTCCCACAGGCCTGAGTCCAGTGAGGGACTTCCAAAGATTCCAGAAAAATGGGAGCAGGGAATAATGACCACCAGGGGGCAGGACAGTCCTGAGCCAGATCCTACACTAATGTAAACAGTTTTCCCCAGGGGAGGACAGCTCTCAAAGCTGTAAACAAAACACAAGGGAAAAATCCCAGATGCCAAGGAGAAGGGCCAAGAGATCTGCTGTCAGAACAGAGCTCTAAGAAGTGGCCTCGTTCCAGGAACCAGTGAGTCACATTATCTATCCCTCCTGCCCTACTCCTCCTGTTCCAGTCTCAAGGTGGCCTGCACTTACCGCAGCCTCTCAGCAGCCTGATCCCGCTGTTCCAAGCCCTTGTCCAGCTTGGCCTTCAGGGCCTCATTCTCCTGGCGCAGCTGCTCACACAAGGTCTGTGGGATAGATTGGTAGACAGGTGGGGGTTAAGAGGGTGCATGTCCTGAGGCAGGCTGACACAAGGATCTGGAGCTGCAGCCAGCCCAGGCAGGACCAGATACTATATCCCTTTGATTGGCAGGACAGCTGGGAGCCAGGCCACTAGGCTTCTCTTCCATTGGAGCCAGCAGTGAGGATGCACTGGGGTCCTGGTCCTCACAGTGAAATTCCCTCTCTTCCCTGCATGGATCTCCCTGTCTAGACTGCTCATCCTTGGCAACACTCCCTGGCTTACTTGTCTGGTCTGTTTTTCGAACTAGGGTGAATCTTAAATTCACCAGAGCAATGGTGTGGAAAGAAATGAATTCCTACTACGCAGAATACAAGAGAAGTTGTGCCATGTCACCCGTGTCACCCAGGGAGACTTCAGAACTGCTGGCCTCCTTTCTGACCAGCATAAGACAGTCCTGGATGGATGGAAGGGCAACCTTGTACTGCAGGTGTTGGACACTGTGGGCTGGAGGTTGAGAAAACAGAAAGCTTGTTATTGGGTTCTTCAGTGCCCAGCAGAGGGCCCTGTGCCATATTTGATCTCAAAAAATATGTATGTCTTTTTCTTTTTTAGGCAAGGCCTCATCCTGTAACACGGCTGGGCCTGAAACTCACTACACCTCGGCACTGAACTCCCAGCAATCTTCTTGCCTCGGCCTCCTAAGTGCTGAGATTACAGGTGCAAGCCTGCAATGTTTGTTGAGTGAGCCAAGAAACAAATCAGAGAGAGAATGAGGAGGAACTGGATTCAGCTTCCTCCACCCAGAGGCCGAGAAACAGGGAGTTGCTGTGTCCCTGGGTGGGGACTCCGGGGAACAGAATGTACTGCTCCTGTCTCTGAGGGAAGGCCACAATGACACCTCATTTGTTACACTGCCATTTCAGGCCGCAGGGCTGTTCTTGGGGCCTCTAGGTAAATGCCCTGGGTACAAAGCAGGTGCTGGACAGGATCATCAGCAGTCAAAGTCACCACCCTCCGTCAGAGAGTCTACGAGCACACCTGTGAGCTTGTCCATTCTTTGTTTTAAAGATTGATTTGCTTTTTTAAAAAAATTATGTATATAGGTACTTTGCCTGCATGTATGCTGTGCACCGTATGTGCACAGTGCCCACAGAGGCCAGAAGAGGGCATCAGATCCCCTGGAACTGGAGCTAGAGATGTGAGTCGGATGCAACGTAGGTGCTGGTTACCAAACCAGGTCCACTGCAAGAGCAGCCACTGCTCTAAACTGCTAAGAATCTCTCCAACTTTGTTTTTCAGTTTTTGTTTTTGAGACAGGATCTAGCTAAGTAGCCTGGAATGACCTTGAACTTGAGATTCTCCTGCCTTGGCCCCTAGAGCTGGCATTATGGGTGTGAGCCTCCACACCTGGCTTGCTCAGTCATTCTTTCACCAATTGTGGATGACGTGCCAGGCACCGGGGTACCATGGTGCTGCCTTTGTGAAGACAACACTCAGCTGTGAGAACAGACTAAGCAAATCAACTATCTAAAAAGACAGACCTCTTGGTACTGTTAGAGCCAAGAAGGGAATAAACAGGAGACCGATGTAAGAGGCTGGTGGGTATCAGGGACCAGCACACATCCCCCATCTGAGTGCCAAAAGTTGATGCTCAGAATGATCTCAGCCCCCGTACGGTGTCAGGTTTTCTTTCACAGAGCTTAGCTTGGAAACCCCAAAGCCTTGGTGGCCTCTCAAAGAGGTTTCCTCACCCAGCCTAGACCCCAGGCCCTCCACCACACATTTCCATTGCTTCTCCAGTCTCCAATAAGAGGATAGCCCTTGCCATATAGCCAGCCAAGATCTCAGCTGCTCAAATACAGAGGGGAGATCCCCTCCTTTCATAGATGCCAACTGGCACAGAAGGTGGTGGGTCTACCCAGGAGAGGGGAGCCTTCAGGTGAGGGCTTTGCCCACAGGAAGGGGTGCTCAATCCCTGAGCAGGGCCTCCAGCAGCCTTATTTTTACCATCTTTGCAATGGTCACCAATTAACTGTAAGTGGACCACAGTTACATGAAAAGCCCTCCAAGTTAAGATGGCCTGTCCAATGTGGGTGAGCGGACACACTGCTCCTAGTGCTGGGTTCTAGACTGCACAAGGGCCTCCTTTGATGTACAAGTCCCAGGAGGGGGACACTGCTTAGCTCTTTCCTGATAGGACAGAGATTAGGGACTTGTCTAAGACCATTCAGTAATGAAGAACCAAGGGCAACATAACACCACAACCTGACCTGGCCAAGCAAAGGAATCTGACCCCTCCCCCCACCACACACAGAGGAAGCCTTTTGGAGCGATTTGAGGAAGGAGGTGAGGAGGGAAGGTGGGCTAAGGGTAAAAGATTTAAAATATGACAGATTAAAGCTGGGTGTGGTGGCTCACGTCTGGAATTCCCACACTTAAGTGGCTGAGGTAGGAGAATGCTGTGAGTCTGAGAACAGTCTGGACTAAGAGTGAGATTGCCAAACAAACAAACAAACAAACAAAAGGCAAGAAAAAAAAATAAGAATATAAGAATTGAGGTTTAAGATCACTCCATCATTTACCAGCTGGGTGACCTTGGGGTTTAAAAAAACAAACAGTTTTTGAGGGCTGTTTGCCTATCTGGGAAGGGGTTCTATGAACGGCTCTTACTGCAGGGGACAGAACATACAGAGAGTTTCAGTGACGGTAAAGCAAGCCACAGTGTGAGTTCAGGTGGCAGAGGCAAGCAGATCTCTAAATTTAAGGCTAGACTGTCAATTCTAGGCCAGCTGGGGATATACAGTAAGACCCTGTCTCAAAATAAAAACCAAACCAAAACAACAACAAAAAACCCCAAAAGAAACAAGAACAAAGCAGGCCATACCCAGCTGGCCAGGCCACGCCACGCCCCTCAGGGCTCCCATTATGAATCTGCAAGGCCCACCTCCTATTTCCTCATTTCCTTCTTTTTCCACACCTTCCCACAACTTCCTTACTGCAGCCACCAGTGTGAATAAGGGGCCCCAAGTAGGCCTAGAATCCAGCCCTCCAACGTCCCCATAGTTAACCTCTTACCCCCAAAGGGTGGGGGAAGGGGCACTGGCCTGCCTCACCTGCAGGATGGATGTGCGCTGCTCATTTTTATGCACCTTGGAGGCCAATCTGTTGAACTCGAGGGCCATACGGCCCAGGTGGGTGAAGAGCTGGCTGTGGTCAGGCTCCTCAGCACACACGCTCAGGGTGGTCTCCAGGCGCTGCAGGTGGAGCATGAGATTGCTGTCTTCTGGGAGTGGGGGCCCCAGCTCCTGTGGGAGCAAGGGGATGATCTTTACCAAGCCAATTCTCCCACTGCTTCCCCATTCCTCATGACTCAGTTTCCCCTGTGGCCTCTGCTTAGCCCAGGGAAATTTTCCAGTTGCACAGGTTCCTTATCTGGAGCTGACTCACAGGGCAGGACCTAGAACTTCCAGGCCACTTACTGGCCTAACAGCACCAGAGCCATCTTCCTCCTACGCTTTGAGTCTAACTGAGTGAGTGCCTGAGGGTAGTCGGTTTACCCTCCCCCAGGCTGGGCATTGTCTCAGCAGTGTATGGATATCACTTCCCTCCTTCATTGCACAGAGGGAGTCCCTAGCTGTACACACCCCATTTCCTGAGCTTACAGAGACTGCATGCGGTGGTGGGGGTGGGGGTCTCCCTGGGGGTGGATGAAATACCATCTGACCCTAAAAGTCACAGCTACAATATGCCAAAGAACCCCAACATAGTGCAGTATTTTAGGAGAGAGCAGCCCCGCAGAGCAGTTTATCAGTACGGCTCTCTGCACTCTCTCGAGAACATTCCTACTGAAGTCACTCCTCTGGTTATGCCCACATCAGGCATAACCATTTCCTTCTCGCTGTATCAGTCCTGGCCTCCCAACCTTCTCCTGCACAAGCCCCTGTGCCAGACCCACGGGTTTTATAGGCCTCATTTCTAAATATCCTGATCATCTACCCCAAATGCTCACACGCTTCAGCTCCTCCAGACCCCTCCTCACAAATACTTCAGACTCACACAACAGACCTCCTGCAACACTTCAGGGAATCAGAGAGCAGAGCCACAGGGACCTCGGGGTTCAGGCTGGGACAGTGAAGCACAGTGACAGAGAACTTGTTCACAACAACCCAGTCAGTCCGTGGCAGGGCCAGCCCTACAAACGGGGTTTTCTGACTGCAATGCAGGGCTCTGTGACTTGCTATTGAGCTCTGTGGCAACTGGACTGGATGCTCAACCCACTCCTTGTCAGCACCATGTTCTAAGAAAGGTGGTACCACTCTCTAATTCTTCATCCCTTCTCTACCACGTCTTCCCACAAAGGACCAAGGCTGCTCTCTGAAGGCTCATCAAGTGCTTCAGAACTCTTAAAATTTCTCCAACTAGCCCACAAGCTACCAGCAGGAGCTGGTGTATTTCTGACGTGGCACAGGCAAGACAGACTGACTTACACAGGGACTTTTACCTCAAGAGATAAGTTACTGGCCCATGGTCACGTGATGAAACCTTTCTGAACAAGGGAATCTTGCCTCCTCAGTGTGTCTGAGTCCTCAGGGACAGAACAGGACGAGAGACATAAGGTCCCAGGAGATAAAACACGGAGGTCCTGTCTCACATTCAGCACTGGCTAAATGCCCGTCTCTGTCTGTGGGTGAGCAGAAGCACACCAGTCACTCAAGCCCTCGGGACGCGAGGCAGCAGAGACCGCAGCATCAGTGAAGGTGAGGTCATGGCGCACTGGCAGAGTGGCGATTTAAGTAAGACTATGGTCTACAATGGGGCATGCCTGTCATCACAAGGACTTAGGGATGAGGCAAGAGGCTTGCACTGAGTTCTGGGCTACAGAGGGAGACCTTCTCTCTCTCACACACAAACAAAACAGAATAAAGCAAACATTAAATAAGAAGGAAGGGAGGGATGAGGAGGAGGTAGGAATGTAAGGTCTCTGACAAATCTTCCAGATCTGTCACAATAGCTCTCCAAGCAGTCTGGCATTTTAATAAAGAGCAGAAGGACTGCAGGGCTGGGGCACTGCACGGCAGGACTGGGGATATAAGCAGCCCCTGTGAAGCTGGAGGAGTGTGTGCACCCCACACGTGAACAGAAAGTTTAACCTCCAACCCACCAGCTCCTGGGAGGAGTCAAGGACCTGCACAAAAGGGTAAATTACTCCCCCAACCACCACAAGCACCAGGCGGACCCTTTCCACACCCCCAGGCTTAGAGCGTACAGCCCCAAAAGGCTGAGTCATCATAACTGATAGAAAGGTGATTGGCCCAGAGGCCAGCAGGGCTGGCAAATGGCCCAGGCTTTCACAACAGTGGGGTACTGTGTGCCCCAAGTCGGGGAAGTTACCAGCACGGGATTTGCATATGAGAACGAGAAGCATCCCATGCTCTAGCCCCTCTGTGTCCCCCATGTAACTCCAGGGGACCCAAGGGATCTGAGTGGCCCCAGCGCCTGTCATGCAGGGGGCAGGTGACAGAAAGGAAAGCGGAGGACGTGCTCAGGGGGGCTTGCCTGTGCTCACCATCATGTTCCTAGGAGGGCTGCCAGTTTGGGGTGGAGAATTCTGCTCCTCAGTGGGGACCACTTCAAAGTCAGAAGAGGTGCCCTGTGCAAAAAGGGAGTTAGGGGCTGCCCAAAAGAAATAACCTGCCCCAATGAAGAGCAGTGAGGGGACAGAAGGGCAAATATTTAGAGTTCCCAGAGACGACCAGTCACACACCATTCACATGAAATCACCCAAGACTCCACACAACTGCCATCACCCACCTTGTGATCTGAGGTCATACCCCTCCCCCCATGGCCATTACCTTATCTGTGAAAGCGATGTGGGGAGAGCTGACCTTGAACCACTATTATTTATATATTTGCTCACTGGTGTGTGTTTGTGTGAGCAGAGGGGGAGGGCGTGTGTGTGTGTACACGAGTGTGTATGTGTGTGTGTGTGTGTGTGCGCGCGTGCGCTGATGCCACAGCACATGTGTGGAGGTCAGAGAACAAGTTTGGGGAGTTGCTTCTTTCTTCCCTGTGGTTTCTGAAGATAGAACTGAGGTTTCTGAGCTCAGACTTGATAGGCAACCACCGCACTGGCTCAAGGATTCTACATTTTAAAATGTTTCATGAGCTTATTCTTCAGATCCACTCGTGGAGTGGCCGGGAGGTTCATATTCTCTTTGGACAGATGAGAAGACCAAGTCAGTTAACACACATGGCATGACTCTGCACAAGACTGATGGAGGAGTGTCTATGTGTTACTTTCATTATTAATAAAGAAAACTGCCTTGGCCCTTTAAGAGACAGAAAATTAGGTAGGCGGAGTAGACAGAACAGAATTGTGGGAAAAGGGGTAGCAGGCAGAGGGGAGAGATTCAGGGAGTCGCCATAGTGAGTCTCCATGCTTCTCCTCTCTGAGATGGACGCAGGTTAAGATCTCTCCTGGTAAGCCACACCTCGTGGTGCTACACGGATTACTAAATATGGGTTAAAGGAAGATGTGAGAATTAGCCAATAAGAGGCTGAAACTATGGGCCAGGCAGTGTTTTAAAAGAATACAGTTTCCGTGTAATTATTTTGGGTGTAAAGCTAGCCGGCGGCCAGGTGGCGGGACGCAGCCCCGCCGCTTCCTTCTACACAAGACAGCAGATCCTGCCAAAGCAACTAATCCATTTCCTAGGCTAAGTGTCTCTAGCTCACCCCTGGGTGACAGCAGCCATTACAGCCACCACTAAGGAAGGTCCAACACTGCCTGTGTGAACCCAGCCCCAGAGGTCTCCCGGAGAGAACCGACCTGAGAACACCCAGGATGGGTCGACAATGCAGAAAGCGTCTCAGGATGCACCCCAAACTGAGGTGGCGGCTAGCTAACCTTTTATTTTTTTCATACCGCTATCCATTCTAAGCAGACTTTACTGGTTGTTCAATCACAATGGGCCGATAGTCCATCTGAACCTGCATTTGGTTCCCTTAAACCTGATCACAGTCTGGGGAGATAGCTCAGTGGGTAGAGCCTTTGCTACACCAGCAGGAAGACCTATGCTTGGATTGCCCAGAACCCACGTAAAAAACATGGCTGGGCATCCATATACTGTAACCTCAGCAATGGATTGGACAGAGACTGGGGGATCACTGGAGCTTGCTGGCCAGCCGGCTATCTGAAAATGGCAAGCTCTAGGTTCACTGAAGAGACTTACGGGGGTAAGAAAGAGAGTAGTAAAACAGGACACCTGATGTCCTCCTCCTTTGTACGCACAAGCACACACTGGTGTACACTCCCCTCATGCATACAGTACTTACGTACACACACACACATACACACAAAACAAACACCAAAAACCCCACAAAACAAAATAAAAAAAACCCCAAAACCCTTTTGACCGGCAGAGATTATCCAGCTTCTCCTGTCCTGAGATGGTGTAAGACAGATGGGAGAAGCCAGCCCAGTTGGTCACCTAGTCACAGCCACCATGACCCCATCTGTGGTCTCAGCCCTGCTAGAGAAGACCTCCCCCAAACCCATATTCTCTGAGTTCCAGACATAACCTTGGAAAAGGCTTTTTTCTCTTCACCATCTGAAGGCTCCTCAAGGAACTGCCCTAGGACAACAAGCTAAACTTCTCCACCGAGCCTGCAGGCCATGGTTCCCGAGCCTCTTGGCAGTGTGTATGTCCCATTGGTGAGCACATTACATAGATCAGTAAATGAGAGAACTTCATCGTCGGATCAGGGCTTTCCCGGTTGTACTAACTGTAACTTTCATCTCAGAAGCTGCCCCTTCCCAGCGTTCTAGACTAACATGAGGTGGGAAGAGCTTCAGGCAGCCAGTCACAACTCCAAACACAACTTACATTGGATGGAGTCTTAGAGGCTGGTGCTGACTTCTCCATGGAGTTTTCGGTGGTGGTGGTCGTGGTAGCAGTAGGATGTACCTGGACCTGTGCATCCTGTCCTGGAAAATCAAGACTATGACTAAAGAAATCCAGCCCACAGTAATGGAAGATTTCTCACTGAGTTCTCTCTTGATCTGGAGAAAAGGGAGGCTGTCCCTTTAAGACAAGAAGTCTGGTGAAATGACTGGCCTGAGTAATGTGGACAGAGTCTGGGCAGAGACCCTCTTCCCAACCTTCTTAGGAAAACTCCAAAGTGCCCACGGTTTCCTGTTACCCTAGATCTACCTCGGATATGGACAGGATTTTCAGATAACCAAGCGTTTTCTTTTGGGTTTTGAGAGAGACTCATATAGCTTAGGCTGACTTCAAACTTGGTTTCATATAACTCAGTCTGGCCCCAAACACAGTATGCAGCTGAGGATGACTTCTTATCTTGTCACCAAACCCAGACTCCAGGATTACAGGTGTGCCAGCCACCATGCGGTTGATTCGGAGCAGCTGAAGATGGAGCGAACTCGGGGCTTCGCACAGGCTAGGTGAGCGCTCTACCCACTGAACTACAGCCCCACCCTCTGTGGTGTTCTCATGGCAGCTCTGTATTGCTCCTGTTTTAAAGAAAGACTTGGCCAGTCACTCTGTCAGCAACTGTAAAACCTGGATTCAAACGCAGCTCAACTTCCCTACTATTGGGGTCCCCTGCTGCGGAAGCCTTGTGAACATCTCCCCATTGCATTGGGAGTGGAGCTGGCACCAATCAGACACTGGGAATTAACAGCTGACTGGGCCAGTGAGGACCAGAATGCCCCTCTGACAACAGTGCCACAGGCGCTGGCACCCCCAGGTTAACAGGCAAGGCCAGATTCTTCTCTGGGCCTCAGGCTTCCTGATTATGAAACAGAAGTCGTGGGGGGGGGGGGGGAGGTGCAGAGAATGTCTAGCTCCTATGCCTAGGGGCTGGGCCTGCCACACAGCAGCTGTGGACTCAATAACCATGCTGATAAAGCCCTAAGGCTGTTTCTTTGGTGCCAGGGACCGCTGTGATGGATCACGAACAACGGGCATCAGGAGTGCTGAGTCACTAGGGTCATCTGAGGTCCCTTAGAGAGCTGACCTTCTATGGGTGCTGTGGCCAAAAGATATGCACGGGAAGATGGTATGTATGAGGAGGGGTAGGCCTTCTGGGGTTCAGGGCCTTGGCAGTCTAGGTTCCGAGAAGGCAGGGGTTCTGAATTTTTTTGGTACCTGTGAGCTCAGTCAGGGGATCAAAAGAGCCCAAGGAAGGTGCAGGTGGCGGTGGTGGCAGTTCATTGTCCTTGACCAGCTCCTCCGCCTTCTGTCGCAGCCTGGATGCTTCCATCTGCGACTCTTCCAGAAGTCCCCCTAGAGACAATGTGGAGAAGCACACAGATTTACCCAGCCTGGTGCATGGCTCTCCCCATTCCCATGTTAGACCTGGCCATGGACTGACTTCATTACCACCATGGCTATATGAGTTATAAGTCCAAGCTTATGCTGCCTCCCTCTCCAAAACAGGCCATCATAAGAATAGTCTGGCTGTGGGGCCTAAAGAAACCACCTACCTCTGGCCTCCTCCTCCTGTCTACCCCTCCCTCCACATCTGCCCACCCCCAGGCAGAAAGTGTGAGGTTCTTGAGGGACTGCCTACATTCTAGGCCTCAGCCTCCCTTCTGTAGGAGGAGAAAGGAAAACCCTCCCTACCCCCAACCACAGCTATCCCAAGTGGTTTCTGCCAAGCAGGGAAAAAGCACTTGGAAAGCCAGGGTGCTAGGCCCTCCACACCAAGCTTGAACACAAAGAAAGTGACTTCCAGACACAGTGCGAGGAGAGTGAGAGGAAATGAATGATGGCTCTGCTCCAAGGAGAAGCATGCTGTGCGGTGGTCAGGGGTGGGCAAGGATGGAGGGATGGGCTGGACAGTGGGGGTAGCTTGAGCAGAAGCTGGAGGAATAGAGCCAAGGGCTCTGCTGCACTGAGCTCTGGGCTAGCTCTGCTCCTGGCCTGGCATCCAAGCCCTAGGTTCTGGGGCTGCCCTGGTACACTGGCTCTCCTCATCTCTCACACTTCTCCAACAGGTTGAGACCGTTCTGGCTCCAGGTCCACAAACTGGGCCTGTGTTCCTCTCCTCATGCATGCTTCCCTCCTAGTCCCTCAAGGACACCCTCTGGGGTTGGAGAAGTCAGGGCTGGGAATGCTATTACCAGGCTACAGAGTGCACAAAGATGCCAGGGGCTAACACTGGGCCACAGGGACAGCAACGTGATGGGCAGAGGCACCTGCCAGCCTTTGTGAGAGGGGCTGGCATTGCAGGCTGCGGGAAGAGGGACAACAGGGGGAGGGCACGGTCTGCTTTACCTAACGTCTTTATCCCTTGTATTTGTCCCTTCAGCCGGGTATTCTCCAACACTAGGCGTTCAAAAGCTGCTGATGCCTCTCCCAGAGGCGTGCTGCCCCCTGGGTCGTAGATCCGGTAGGGTCCTCTCCCTTCCATGAGGGTAAGTCAACCCCTGCTGTGACGGCCACCTGGCTGTAGGGACAATGGCAGACATCAGAGGGCTGGCCAGGCCCTTAGGTCATCTTTTCTGGGGATGATGTTCTAGTCTGCCACAGCTCCAAAAAGGAGTCCCCATGATCCAGAACAGAACACCTCACGTCAGGCTGGCCTGACCCCAGCACTGCAGAGCACAGCAGTCCCCTTTGAGTGTAACTGGAGCAGCATCCGTTCCTTTCAGCAGGTGCACCACACTGTGGCTCATTTGCAATGGTAGTAAAATTAAGTGTTGGGTGAGACAGAGAATCTGGCAAGGAGTCAGGAGAGGCCTGAGGGCCTGTCCGCTTGGCCCCTCCCAATATCTACCACATACCAGCAATAAACACCCAAAATATACAGCACTCAAATAAATGGCTTAGTCACAAACTCACTATGGGGATGGGGGAGCCCCTCTTCCTCTCCTAGAGGGGAAACCCAAGTCCTAAACAATGATCTCTAAGTTAAGGAAAAGATCCTGGCTAGGTTCTAACACACTGTCAACTTTTTTCTTGGTCTTCAGCCCTGACTACTCTGTCCCATTCAGTTCCAAGCAGAAGACTTTCCCATCAGACCACTGGGTAGCACATTTCCTGCTGTAAGCTGTTGTTGTATATCTGCTTTATTTCATTTAAAAACACTCTGTAATTACTGTAGACTCCTGTGGCTTAGCAAAGCAGCCTTCATTCATTCATGCCCACATTCATTCAAACGACTTCTGGGAGGTGCCAGGTAGTAGTCTGAGTGTAGGGTACTGGTCTGGGTGCTGGTTACCAGTCTGGGGTACTGGGCAATACAAAAGACTTCCATGGGGAATGGAGACTCAGGATCTAGGGTACTGAACCACTCTTTTGACCGTCACAGTGTCCACTGAAGACAAGCCTGCAGCAGGGTTAGTGACAGTGACTTCATCATCATTCAGTAACTGCATGTCTGTCTCTGATGTATTCTGCCAGGGACCCAGCAATCCTCATTTTATAAAGCGACAACGAAGACCACTGAGCCTAACGCCTCTGGCAGAGGGCAAGGCTAGTGTGTGGGCATCAGATGCAGAGCTTTGCCTGGAAGGGCCATAGCTCCTACTCCGGCTAGATACACAACGTGGGGACCCACAGCTCCTTTAACACACACGGGCCACCAAATAGTCTCTAGCTCAGTGGTTCTCAACCTTCCTAATGCTATGACCCTTTAATACAGTTCCTCATGCGTTAGTGAACCCCAACCATAAAATTATTTGTGTTGCTACTTCATAACTGTAATTTTGCTACTGTTATGAATCGTAATGTAAATATCTGTGTTTTCAGATGATCTTAGGCGACCCCTGTGAAAGGGTCATTCAACCCCCCCTCCCCAGGTCATGACTCACAGAGAAGCCTGTTCTAGCTGTTTCCTTCAGCATAAGAACCATCAGCCGTCTTATGCTGGGGATGGAGCAGGGCCTTGTACACCGGACTCCACTAACACAGCCATTCCCACAGCCTCATAAGCGTCAGCCCCCTTTACCAGGTGTAACTGTAGAACACACTGGGCCAGAAGAAAAAAAATAACGAAGCTGGACAAGCACCCCACCCCCACCCCAAGGCTGACAAACACCAGCTGAACACCCACTGCAGAGGTACCCACTCCCTGCTGGGCCCTGTGAGGCAAAGGACAGCTGCCCACACACCCGCACTGCTAGCTAGGAGGGACTTTTTTTAACCTGAAAGGTCAGCACGCACTGCGGAATGGCAAACACTGAGGTGCTCTTGAGCAAAAGGAGACGGTGTGGGTGAAGACTAGGTAGACAGCTGGGCGCTCAGACCACCGGCCCTCATGAGGGTCCTCCTTTGCTCACCTATGCTTGTCACCACGTGACTGTACCGGCTGGAGCCAGCACCTGTCCACTAGCCTAACACCTTCCCGGGCAGAAACAGGCTTAACGTATCTCTGTATTCCTGTCACCAGCACAGGAAGGGGGGGGTCATCCTAAAGGGAGGAACAGAGTTCACAAAAAATAGGGAAACTGAGGCTGGGGCCACCCTGAGTGGTAAGTAGCTCCAGGTGGCCTGGGTTCCCACTCTCATTCCCCAGGGTCCACAGTAGACTCGGAGTCACTGTTATGGGGCAGTTTGGTCACTTTCTTCTCTGTGTGGCTTTCTCAGTAGATAGAAGCTCCACAGAGGCAGAGCCCAAGGACAGGGCTTCTTCAGAAAGCAGTGAATGCACAGGCCCAACACATACCACCCACTTCAAGGCTCAGAGCCTGAAATTTGGAATTTACCCCACCTCCCAAGGGGCCATGTTTAAAACAGCCAGCCAACCCAGCCAGCCACCATCACTGTGAGCGGTGGCAAGGTGCCAGCCCAACACTTCTAGAATCAAAACTGGAATCACCACCACTGTCTCCCAGAGATGCCCAGACAAGGCCAGGTGGCAGGTATATAGGTATATGGGGGCTGACAAGCGAGGGGTTCATAGGAAACATGACCAGAGTGGACAGGGAATGACCCCACCATGGCCTTTGGGGAAGACAGAGCTGGGGCAGGAGTCAGGCTCCCTGCAAGGTAGCAGACTGAGGAGAAACCCCAGAAAGGAGTGGCCTGAGAGATGCCAGGAGGAAAGTGGTGAGGGTTGAGTGGCTTCCAGCCAAGCTCTGGCCTAGTGGCTAGGGCACAGCAATGGCCACTGATGGCGTACAAGGATCAAGGGACTTCCAAGGACTCTCCAGGAGGGCTCTCCCAATACAACAAAGCCAATCTCACTCCCAGGCAGAAGACACTCATAGGGAACTAACTGCCAGAGACTGAGAAGCTGATCAAGAGAGGATGGTATGGTTCTAAGACACCAGAGCAGGGGACAGACAGGAAGATCAGAGCCTGCCTTCATGAGATTCTCCCTCTGGGTCCATTCAGGACCTGGTGCAAGGGGGCCAAGGCCACACAAAGGCCCATTTCCTTGCGGGTCTGGCTGCAGACTATTAACCAGGGCCCAGGATGAGGCTGTACTGACCACCTATACAGATGCCACTATTCAGCAAGGGTCCTTCCTGCAGGAGGAACACCAACACCTTGTCCAAATCAGAGACAGACACTAATAAAGAGGCAGCCAATTCAGACCTTCTTAGGTAAGCCCTGGGCTGGTGAGTGGCTCCCCATGACACCCCCCCACCAACTAGATCTGGGATTTCATGACAGAACTAGAAAGGCCTGGTTTGAGGACAGAAAAGAGCATGGTGGTGACGCGAAGTTGTAACATGGGATGCTCTGTGCCTGAGGAGCAGTTAGGGGTATACATGGGGCAGCAGAGTGGGCCCCCACTCCTGACCCACCTCTGAAAGGGAGGGTTGGGAGGGGAGAGTCCCACTAAATTCACATTCAGCTCCTGACTGTCTCAGAGTGCCTTGCCACCGCCATGCTCTCATGGCTGAGGAAGTGGGAGCAGGCACCAGGAAGGATGGGGTACTGAGCCACAGGGAAGGGCTCCATGACCCCCAAAGTCATGCTAATTTGCATAGCCACTGACATTTACAACGTTCTAAGTCTCAGGCATTCTTCTTTCACTTGACTGTCCCAACAGTCCTGGGAAGAAGGCAAGATCTTGAGAGACAAGATCACCAAGCTCAGCTTGGGGACTTAAGTCCCACTAGTGTCTCTGGTTTCTGGCTGTATCGGGGACAGCTACACCCTACAGCCCTGGAGGCAGTGAAGGCCTCCTGGCACCAAGGGAATGGCTCCAGCACTTCACATCATGGTGGCAAAGGTCTATGTCGTCAGCAGAGGCAGAGCTGTGAGATATGCCTGCAGATGTGGCCAGAACACAGGGACAAGGGAAACTCAGAAAAAACAACAAAAAACCCTGCCTGTCCCCTCCTCTGTCCCCTCCTTGGCCTCTTATCCCCCTTATGCGGGCGGGGGGTGGGGGGCGGGACACGTGGATGAGACAGACAGAAAGTTGCCTGACTAGAAAGCTGAGTGCTGTTCTAATGGCCAAAGGATGAGAGGGACGCAAGCCTACAGAGCAAGAGCAGGGCAGAGAGCAGAGGAGATGGAATACTGGATGCACAGATGTACAGCTGTAGAAGCAGGAAGAAGGTTCCACCCAGGACCAGGGAATGTGAGAGAACAGGCCATGCATTAGCATGGCCTTGTATTATCACACTGTACTCTGGGGCCTTACCTGTCCCAGACCCAGCTCTGTCCACCCTGCAGCTGTTGTTGGGCCAGTCACTTATCCATTCTGGGCCCCAGCTGCTCTTCTGTAAAACAGGATTATGAAAATCTACCAGGCTAAGGTGAAGACATTAAATGGTGTGTCTGTACATAGTGGTAGCGGTTCTCACTTCTGACTTTATTCCCCAACCATGATTTACTCAACAAGAAAACATGTTTCAGAATGAAATATCCAATATAACGAGTAGGTGGTTCCCAGCTCAGTATGTAGCACACTGTAGGTATTCAGCAAAGGGGATCCCACCACTATGCCCAGCTGACCTAAGAACTGTCCCGACACTCCATCCTTGGTTGCTTTTTATTTTTATTTTGTCTGTGTGTATGCACTTGTGTGTACAGGCATGTATGAGTGTGGGTACTGTTGTGTGTGCGTGCACCAAAGGGTCAACCTTCTACGTCATTCCTCAGGAACTGTCTACTTTTCTTTTTTTGAGGCAGGGACCTGTAGGTTCAATGACTAGGCTAGGCTGGGCAGCAAAGGAATCCCCAGGGATCTGCCTGTTTCCTCCTCCACAGCACTGGGAATACAGGTAAGAGCCGCCAAGCCCGGTTTTTTGTTTTGTTTTGTTTTCGAGACAGGGTTTCTCTGTGTAGTTTTGGAGCTTGTCCTGAAACTCACTCTATAGACCAGGCTGGCCTCGAATTTACAGAGATCCACCTTCCTCTGCCTCTGCTGGGATTAAAGGCGTGGGCCACCATTGTGGGTTCTAGGAATTAAACTCAGTCCTTTTTATGTTTGTGAAGCAAGCACTTTACTTCCCCAAGCCCTGCTACTTATTTATGTACTGTGGTGCTGAGGACGGGACCCACATGCTAAGCAAGCACTCTGTCACTCAACTACATCCTCGGTTGTTCTTAGTATGAGCCTTACTATGTAGCTAGCCTCAAACTCACAGACCTCCCTGTGCCTTCTCAGTCTTGGGATATAGCCATGTGCCACCATACCTAGTTCGCACTCTCTCTTTCTCCCTCTCTCTCTCTCTCTCTCTCTTTTCCTTCCTTCCTTCCTTTTCTTTTTTTCTTTTTGACATAGTCTCATGTAATCCAGGCCAGCCTTACACTCCCAATGTAGCCAAGGACGACACTGGATTCCTGATTCTCCTGCCTCCACTTCTCTAGTACTGGATCACAGGCATGTGCCAAAATGCTTGGCTGAACTGAATGTTCTCTAAGGCCCATCCTAGTTCTAACGGTTCAGGATCTACTACTTCCACAGCCCACCTCTTTCTGACCTTAACAGGACTATCATCTGTCCCCAGCTCTAGCCTCTGCAGCCTGAGGGATTCTAGACTCACCAGTGAGTGAGCTCATTCAGGGACACACACACACACACACACACACACACACACGCAAGCACGCGGAGGGGGAGCAAAGGCCTTGGGCTGATGGCTGTTTGCAGGCCCAGCTACTACAAGACACGCAGGGCTCCAGCCAAACCTGGGGACTGTGCCCCTCTAGCACAGCATACATCCCTCCCTGGGGTCTCTTCCCTCTCCTGTGCTGAATCACTACAGAAGGAGTCCCTACTATCCCCTTGATACTCGGTTCACAGCACTTGCCTAGAATGTCAGCTGGGTTTAAAATGACACACACAAGAAGTGCTCAGAAGGGTGAGGTAAGGAAATGAAACGGCTGGTTCAGCACCACCATGCGCCAGGTGCTGGCTGAACACACCACCTCATCCAGAGTAAACACACTTACCCCTGCTTTCCAGCAAGGAGATCAAGCCACCTGCCTAGACAGCAAGCAGGAGCAGACTCAGAGAGGTTAAGTTATCTGCCTGAGGATACACAGCTTGTTGTGTGTCAACAAATAATCCAGCTTACAGTGCCCAGGGAGGAAGAGGCAGAATCCCACAAGAAGAACCCAGGTTCTGGCTTCCATCTCTGTCTACCCTGACCCGGAGTCACCTGGGCTCAGCATCTCAGGCTAGAAGGCAGCAGAGGAGATGGGGTTCTGCAAGATTGAATTTGGCACTTGGCACAATGGTGCCTGCACAACCGCTCCCAATTCTACTTCTGATGGCTTTTACATCCTGGGTGCCAATGGAAGATGTAGAAGTCACTCCTCTCAAGTCAGTCTAAAAGGTCTGGAACCTCAGGGCTTGCTTGTAGCTGATCAGGTCCTGCTCCTGGTACTGTCCCACCACCTGCCAATCCAGTATCCTGCAGCAGGCCCTGGAACTGGACACAACACTCAGGTATTGCCTCACAATCAGACACACAGGGACTTTTACTTCCACAAAAGTACAGACAGAGCCGGGCGGTGGTGGCACACGCCTGTAGTCCCAGCACTCGGGAGGCAGAGGCAGGCGGATCTCTGCGAGTTCAAGGCCAGCCTGGTCTACAAGAGCTAGTTCCAGGACAGGCTCTAGAAACTACAGGGAAACCCTGTCTCGAAAAACCAAAAAAAAAAAAAAAAAAAAAAAAAACAGACAGAGCCCTGGCAGTCATGTTTCTTACAGTTGAGACATTAAAAAAAAAGTATCTGCTATAGTCAGACAGTGAACGTCCCCCAAAGCCTCACATGTTATTAAGTCTGATCCTAGGGTGCCTCACTCCCCTTTCTTTCTGCTTCATGACTGAGGAGGTGAGTGACCTTGCTGTCCACCCCTCCCCATGTACTCCCACTGTGCTATGCTGCCTTACTGTAGGCCCAAGGCAATCACAACTGTCCAGAAGCAGTGCCCAAACCACCCAAACTGTGCGGCAAAACAGGCCTGTCCTTAAAGGACAGCTGTGTCCTTTACCAATGCTGTCACCAGCCTGTGTGTCACAGGAGCTGAGAATCAAGCCCTGCTGTAGAGAAGCAAGCTGGGGGCCACTTCCCTTGTCCAGTGTGCCAGAGCTAACCCACCCAGTGAACCTCTATCACAGCTTCTAGAGATTTCTGCATCGGACCACACAGGGGCTGGATGGAAAGTGGACTGTTGTGTGTTTCAGAATAGCAAAAATATCCTGAATGGCCATTGAAAGGGCACTGGCTTAATAAACTAAGGTGTAGCCGATATGTGGAATACTATATAGGAATCAAATCCATGGGGTTCACCGCTTTGTGAAGATACAGAAAAATACCCATAAAATAAAAAGTCAAGTGCAGATTATGTATGAACAAGATTTCCAGGGCACGTGCCCTAAATGTGCACCCCAAAAAGGAAAAGAAAAAAAAAAGAAAGGTTGGAAGGATACATGCCAAGCACTGCTGACTGGCTGACAACCCTAGAAAAGGCCCCGGCGGAGGGCTGCTGTCTTCTGAAGTCTTTCCTTAATTCCTTGTAGGAGAAATCTAGACTCTTATGCAATTGGTGGGGAGGGAGGAGACAACTTTTACCATAGGCAAGGGTTGTCCATCTTTCCTTTCTTAGCTCTTTGAGACAGGGTCTATATAGCCCAGCCTAGCCTCTATATTTGTTATGTAGCCAACGATGACCTTGAGCCCCGATCCTTCGTCCTCCACCTCTCAAGTGCAGGTACCCACAGAGGTCAAAAGGGGGAAGAGAAAATCCTGACTGCAGGTATGTACCCAAGGCCAGGAACAAGCGCAAGAAAGGGCAGCACAATCCCTGCTCTGCCCTCAGAGAGCCAAGTCCAGATCTCAAGGATGAAAGTGGAGCCTAAATCACAGCATCGCATCACAGCCCTGGTCTGCGCTTCTGTTACCAGTAAGCCCCAAAGGGCCGGGTCAGCAGCCCCGCTCCCAGGCCCACTGCCCTTCATACCCTCCCCTCAGCTAGGGCCCAGAATTGACAAGGGGTGTCACTGAGCCAGATGGCCTCAACCATCAGCTGAGAGGCCAACCTTAGGACAAGAGGGATGGAGCAGCCTGTCTCTCGGCGCCCAAATACCACAGCTGACTTATGCAACCCTGTAACTCCCCTTTCAGAGGAAGATGCCAGTTTTTGTGAACTCTCCTTATACCAAATATGGTGGGAAGAGAATTTAGACTCCGGCCTCTCTCTGCTGCCTCCCCAGGGCCTGTTGTTCTGTTTTCCTACGGGAAATGCTATGTGAACCAAGCGGGAAGCACAGAGCTGTCTGCAAACCTTAATGAGAAACCCAAACAGGAGTCACCTCCAAGGGCAGCAAAGGGCCCAGGAAAGGAGGAAAAGGAATCAATACGCTGTGGCTGTGGCGAGGCCTCACAGCACAGCAGTGAAGATGAGTGGTGTGGCTGGTAGAGCACAAACTTGGACGGCTCTTTCATATGCAGACTGTGTTGGGATGGGACCACGAGAAGGCTCAGAACACATCTGACAAGATACAAAGCAAGGTTACACACTGGTCAGGGATGCATGCACACATTCATATATAAGTTGAAAGAAACACGAAAAGAACTGGGGAGAGGGCTCAGACATTCAAGTGCTTACCACATGAGCATGAGAACCTCTGGTTGATCCCAGAACACACATTTAAGGGGGGGGGGGGGGAGCGCCAGTGACATGGCCAAGAGGTTAAAGGTGCTTACTCCCTAAACTGGAGACCTGACTTTGATCTCACCACATGACAGAGGAGAGAACCAAGCCCTCTATAAGTTGTCCTCTGGCCTTCACACAGACATAATAAAAAATGTCATCATACATTTACAAGGTCAGAAGGCAAACATGATGGGCATGATGGCTCACACTAGCAATCCCAGCATGAGTGCAAGGCCAGCCTGGGAGCATTGCCTGTAATCTCAGAGCTGTGGGACTGGACACAGATAAATCCCCAGAACAGTCTAGCCTAATGGGTAAGTCCTAGGCCAGGGGGAGAGAGCCTGCCTCAGAAAAACACAGTGCCCAATAGTGAGCCAAGGTTAGCCAAGTGAAGATCGGGGTTGGGGAACCTAGAACAGAGCAGTTAGTTATAGAAGGGGTGGAGAGCAAACTGAGGGCCCTGACTTAGGGGCTCCTCCACATTACAGAGGCCAACTCTGGCTTCAGTGACTCCTCATCTCTACCTCCCAAGGCTAAGGCCTTGGTCTGTCTGCCCTTGTGCTCTGCAGGGAAAATGTTCGTTCATGACTCCAGGCTCGGGGAACAGCCTGGGGACAAGGCCAGTGAGGAAAGGCAGCCCTGCAGGGACAACAATCAGAAGGAGCCAGCGAGGCCTCAGCAGTTGCTCTTTCCAGTCACTGGGGTGACCGTCCAGTGCAGGTCACAGGAAGAACACAGAGAACTAATTTCCTGCAGCAGCCTGGTGGCTGCCAAGTTCTGCTGTGGCTGGAAACATGACACCTCTCCTGAGGGTCAAGGTGGACCGGGTCCGGCAGAGGGGCACACAGTGGACATCAGCAGGAGGCACAAAAAGACCCGGCCCAGCTGGAGCCAACGAGGACCGTCCAGTGAATGGACAATGAGGCCCGATGGCTCGGTTGTCACCATTTGGACCGTTCATTTCATTTGGATTCTTGAGACAGGGTCTGGCCTCGACCTTGAACTTCTGGCTCTCTTACCACTACTTCTAAATGATAGAATTACAGGTGTTCACTAACACACCTGGTTTATCAGTTCAGAGAATGGAACCAAAGAATTCATTCATGGTAGGTAAGCACCCCACTAACTGAGCCACATCCTAGGCCCAACATTTGGGACAGAGCAAAGGACAAGTCATTCAGAAAGCACAGAACACAGGCCAGTAGACAGCTGAAGGTGGGTTATTCAGAAGCCTGGGAAGTAAAGTCTCTTGCCACCTGTGGCTGAGATTCCAACAGCCTCAGCAATAACCTCAGCCAGTATGCAGAGAGATCTCCCACCATGCTGCAGGGTGATAATGCCATCCCTTGGAACTGGGTGATGAAGCAAAGGGGGTGCAGCATCCTTGACTATACCATCACAGTGGGGTAACAGACAGACACTCCCATGCCTGGGATCTTTGGGGGTCTTGCCCAGCCCAGCAGACAACTCTCCCCTAAGCACAACCTCATTCCATCTCTGTCACATCCATTCAAACCCTAAAAGGTCCAGGCCCTACTCTGTATGTCACCATCTTTCCATGACCTACCCTTAACGTCACCTCCCTCTGGGGGTCTTGCTTAACCAATCAGGTGCCCCTGAATGACTTCAGATCCTAGGTATATCCATGATGGCCAGCCTTACCACTGTCCACTGGTCCATGATGCTGTCAGGAAAGGCTCTGAACCAGGAGCACAGAAAGGTGAAGCCAGGCCCTCACACACAGGTATTGGCCCTCACACACAGGTGTGGCCTGAACAGCCCCCAGCGGAAACAGCCCCCAGTGGAAAGCTCAGAGGAACATCAGAAAACATACCCTCCAGTAATCCACCTCAGAACTCACTCTGTAGACCAGGCTGGCCTTGAACTCAGAGATCTGCCTTCCACGGCCTGGAAGCAAAAGCCTGCACCACCACACCACACACCACTCACAAATACTCTTATTTTAGATCATGATAAATGAATGAAAAAAAAGTAGTAATGTGACAGAAAGTGAAAGGGGGGCTATTTTGCATAGGAAGAACAGGGAAGGCCCCTCTGAGAAGGTGACATTTGAGCTGAGACTCAACAGATAAGGAAAAACCAGCCATGGGAAGGGCTGGGAACTGTGTTCTGGGCACTTGGATGGCAGGGGTTGAAGACTCAACATGAGAACAAGCTGAGCGCACACACAGCTTGGGAAAAGCAGGTAGCCTGGCCTGCCAAATCACAGTGGGCACAGAAACGAGCCTGTAACTGGTGGAGGGAGGCAGACAAACAACCTCTCAAAGTACCATCATACTCAAACCAGGTCGGCCTGACCCAGCCAGGACATCCGGGCCAGAGACACAGCAGCACGGGGGTGAAGGAATGAGTCAGACCCATGGCTTCCTGGGGCCCCAAGGGAGCTGCTATGGGCATCCAGGGACAGGCACCCACCTCTAGCTATACTGTGCCTACACTCACAGGATACCCACGTGGAGGGGACAACACGATCATATATAGGTATAGAACACTCCCACCTGCCGCTCTCAGAGGGACAAGATTAAATGTGTCCACAAAGGGTTGGCCCCTAAATATTTTCCAAGGACACAGCAATGGCAACAGTCTAAGCCATTGGAAAAAGAACAGGGCCCCTGGAGATAGGGGTGTAGTTCAGCTGATAGAGTGCTTGTCTAACATGGATGAAACCCTGGGTTCAATCTCCAGTACCACATAAACCAGGATTAGTGTGCGCCTCTAATCCCAGCCCTCAAAGGGATGCAGAAGGATGAGAAGCTCAAGACCATCCTCTGCTACAAGAGAATTCAAGGCCAGCCTGGGCTAGAAAGACCCTGTTACAAAATAAAACAACAGAGTTTAGAACTGGCGTGATGGCTCAGTGAGAAAAGGTGTGTGCCACCAATGTCCTGAGTTAAAGTCCTGAAACCCACATGGGAGAAGAAACAGCCATCTCCTCAAAGTTGTTCTCGGACCCCCACATGGACCTGGGCACCCTGGCATGCACTCACCCCATTTAAGCATAAACAAATGTAAAGTTAAAAACCAACAACAGAGGGCCTCGCTGGAAACCGATGGCTACTAGACCTGAAAACTACTATCAGATTGGTCAGAAAGAATAAACGAGAGCCAGGCATGGTGGAACACCCCTGTAATCCCAGCGGGTGGAGGACCAGGTCAGCTTTAGCTACAGAGTTCAAGGTCAGCCTGGACTACAAGACTGTCTCAAGAAAAGGGGGGGGGGGGGGGAAGATTAAAAAGTTTTAAAAATTCATCTCACCAAAGTGAGGTTACTAGAATTATCATTATGGGTTAGTTTCACAGGCCACTTGCTAGGGACAAAGGGACCCTGAGCCTCCTTAGTTAGTGTGAGCATATTCCACTCTCCGAACACAATGTTCTCCGTCAAGGACCAAAAAAAAAAAAACCATTCTGAGAGTCCCCTGACTGTCCACTCATGAGTCTGAATTCCCCTCTACCACACCCCTCATTGTTGGTCGCATGAGTAAGAGCTGATCAAATCCCACTTTGACTGACTGTGAAATCAAAATGATGCATCAGGAATCCACACGTTTCCCACACTGTCATTCAGCAAGGGGGTGGGGACCGCTACTGCTGAGACCTTTGCTTCATCCATGAAAGTCCCTCCCTCCCTTTTACCAAAACAGTTCCTCACTGACAGCCCCAAATTCCCACCCACTGCCGGGCACAAGATGAATACATGCACAGCAAACCACTTCCATGCACATGATCTCACACAGAGGGGCAGGAACTTCCCACAGGCCAAACACAACCCAAAGCGTAAAAGCCATCTCTCCTAAATCATTCCCAGAAACTCACTGGTTCTACCCAGCACCTGTGTACAGGTGCATAGCCTCCTGGGCTATGCAAAATGAGCTCAATAAGGATGGAACAGAGGGCTTTGCAGCCAAACATTTGGGTTCATATCCCGACTTTGCAACAGCACTAGTTATGTGATTACAATCTGCAAGTTGCCTGTGTTCCTCGCTGGTGAAGATATAAAGTAACATTCATGGAGAAGGGGTGGCCACGGAGCCTGAGCACATGAGTTCAATCCCGATGGGAACTGACCAGGTTTGGAAAGAGAGAAATGAGTCAGGCAAGTTGTCTGTCCACAACCTTACATGTAAACAATAAACAAATGTATTTTTAAAAAAGTAACAGTCGCCGGGCGGTCGTGGTGCACGCCTTTAATCCCAGCAGAGGCAGGTGAATTTCTGTGAATTCAAGGCCAGCCTGGTCTACAAAGTGAGTTCCAGGACAGGCTCCAAAGCTACAGAGAAACCCTGTCTTGAAAAAAAAAAAAAAAAAAAAAAAAAAAAAAAAAAAAAAAAAAAAAAAAAAAAACACCATTGAGTTAGAATGAATGTAACAGGTTGCCCGCCTTTTATCCTCGCACTCCGGAAAAAAAGCAGGAGGGTCTCTGTGAGTTCGAGGCCAGCCTGTTCTATGTAGCGAATTCCAGACCAGACAGTACTACAAAGTGAGACCTGTCTCAAAACAAAAAAGAAAAGACTATCTGGAAATCGACCAATAAGCGTGGTTATGATGCTTATTTTCGTCATTACGATGTCTGCATACCGCTACCCAAACTTTGCTCGCTGGGGTCCGCAGGCGGGTCCCAGGCGCGCTCCGCAAGCGGTACGCATGCGCGCCCGGCTGGCTGTGCGGGCCGGGAGTCTCCGAAGCCTGACGACGGAGACGCCGACACCTCACGACGCCGGGACTCCCGCCACTAGCCCTCGCTCCCGGCGCAGGCCCCGGTCTCCTCCCGCCTGCCCATCCCCCCCCAGCGGCCCCGCTCACCCAACGACGAGAACTTCGGGGCACGGAGCCAGACTCTGCAGCCCTAGGCTCCGGTCGGTACCAGGAAATGCTGGGGCCACGCCACGCCCCTGGGAAAGTCCCCGGAGACCGACGGGCCATCCATCCAATGGTGTCGCGCTGGGCACGCCGGGGGTGGGGCCTGCGATGTAAACAGCCGCAGCGGTTCGGCTGGGTGGAGCAGTTCGCGGCTCAAACCTAGGGGGCCCCAGGACACTGTGCCGACCACCCAGGTCCAACTCGGTCCATACCTCCTGTGTCCTGGGAGAGCACTAAGCACTGGATGCCAAGTACCGGGCCTGTTCTAGTTCCCAGATGCAGGACCTGCTTTCTCGGCACTTCAGAGGCTGAGGCAGGAGGATCCTGAGTTTGAGGCCAGCCTCGGATATACGAGATCACATTTCACCCCACCACCAGCAGAAAAAAAAATTATACCCTGTCTCGAAAAAAAAGAAAAAAAAAAAAAGAAAAAAAAATTATATATATATATATATATATATATAATATATTCACACACGTATGTATGTATGTATGTATGTATGTATAATTCTGGCCCAAAAAGTAAGGCAATTTAGAAAGACACCTGACGTTGACCTCTGGGCTCCATAGACATGAACATAGCGGAAAGCCTTGACTTTGTAATAAAAGTTTTCAAAACAAGGAGGACAGTAGGTTTTTCAGGAGGAAGATTGAAACATTCTCTGTCACTGGAATTGTTGAAAACGTTGACAGGTCTTCATCTTCTGGACTGGGGATGAGGATCTAGGGGGCTATTTCATACATGCCCTCATTTTACATAAAGAGAGATCTATCAATGGGGACTGTGAGCAGGCATCTACTTAAGCATGTCTTCTCCAAGGACCCTCCTTTTAGGCTTTGTGTTCCCCTGTGTCCCAGTTACCTCACAGGAGCTGGCAGGTTTGCAAAACGACATTCTAGGTTACATTTCTTATGGAAAGAAGCATGCATGTGCCTTGATTCTGAAGGGAGAGAGGTCAGTTTCCCCAGAAGAGGATGCACAATCACCCGCAGAAGAGGCTGCAGGGGGAAGTGGGTCCTTTGTCCTATGTATCAATTCTCCAAAGGTCTGAGTCTCTCTGCCTCTTTTCCCTGTGCTTCCCAATTTGCCTTTTCCTGGAATGTTCACGTCCTAAATCTTGTCCCAGCTCTTCACTCCTACCTACTACCCAGTACTGAGATTTCCTTTCTTTAAAATGAAGTCTTCAATAATTTCCAGTCTGATTGCATGCTGCTTCCACTGTTTTTGTAAGATATTTGACCTCAGAAAGTTGAGTGGTTTCATTCACACAAACGTCCATGATTCCTAGGTAGCCTTTAAAGATTTGAGATTTGGGATTTGAGGCCAGCCTGGTCCAAGTACTAAGTTCAAGGCCAGCCACAGCTTCATGTTAAGACCAGGTCTCAAAACAAACAGAAAAACAAACAAACAAAAAAACCCTACCACCAATAAAACCACCTAGGGGCCAGTGAAATGAGTCAGAGTTAGGTAAAGGTGCTTGCTGACCAGCTTGAGGACCCGAGTTCAATCCCTGGAACCCACAAGGTGGAAGGAGATTGACTCCTGCAAGTGGAGGAATCTCTAGAGGTGGGTGGGTGGGGTCTCACCGTGTGGTCCCAAACTGGTCTAGACCTCTCCATCCTCCTGCCTGACCTTTAAGTGAAGAGATAACTTTGCAGGGTCACACCCAAAACTTTCTTTTCTGTTCTGCTCAACCACTGAAGGTTATTACCTTCTTATCCTTGTCTGTCTGAGGTTTTGCTCTGGAGCAGAGCTGCCTTGAACCTCAGCTTTGCTCAAGGCCACACCCATTGACACAATCAAAGCCAGAACCCAGGGCCTTGGTTCCAAGTTCTGTTTGCTTTCTCTCCACAGAGCTGTGTTGTCTCCACAGTGTCAGAATAGCGCTCTCTCTCTCTCTCTCTCTCTCTCTCTCTCTCTGTCTGTCTCTCTCTCTCTCCCTATCTCCCTCCCTCCCTCCCTCTCTCTCCCCTTCCCTGGCCTCAGACTTGCAAGGTAGGTTGATCCCTTGAACTCCTGATCCTCCCGCCCCCACTTCCCCTCTCCTGGGTTGCAGATTTGCACCACCACTGCCCAGTTTATGTAGCACAGGAGACAGAGCACAGGGCTTCCAGCATGCAGGGCAAGCTCTCTACTGCGCTTCACCCCCACACCTTTTTCCGCTTTCTTACAGAAGCACAGGTCCCAACCCCAACCCAGGTTGTACCTCCCCCTCAGGTGTTTGTGAGAATGAATGTAGTAAAGACAGAGGCTCAGCACACACTAGCGTCAGAGAAATGATGATGTCCAGATGTGGGTTACACGTATTGATAGATTTCACTGTTAAACCCACCAATGTAATCTTCTTTGGTTCCAGCCCCCTAGACTTGGGACATGGAGCTGGCGGGAGGCAGATGCCCCTAGCCTGGCATCCTCTGCCACCCCTTAGCCTGGAAGGGAGTTTCCAAGTTGGGAGATGAGTGACTCAGGCAGGTGGCAACCTCTTACTCTTCTAGAGTGTCAACAAGCACCTCAAAAAGCCCCACCTGGGAGGAGAACCACACTGCCTGTGTTTTGTTTTGCTTTGTGCTGAAGAAGATGGCGTCCTGTCCTTTCTGCCACTCCCTCCTCTACCAGGAAGGCTCCAAAGTAGCGAAGTGCACACTTCTAAAACCATACCTTGAAAAGACTATGCACAATCAAGTGGCAGAAGCAGGAAGTGGGGGCTGTGGCGTAAAAGGATCAGAAGATAACGTGAAGGGACTGGGGAAATGGCTAGGGAGCAAGAACCCTTGCTGCCCCGAGCATGAGGACCTGATGTGAACATACATCACTCAGTTCAAAAGTCAGGCATGGCTGTGTGTATGTCTAAAACCCCGTACTGTTGGGCTAGGAGGTGGAGACAGGAGGATTGCTGCAGCTTAGCTGACTACTGGCCTAGCTCCAGGTTCGGTAAGAGACTATGCCTCAATGGAACAAGGAACGACGTGATAAAGCAGGGTACATGATGTTCTCTTTTGTTCTCTACGTATGTGTACCCTCCCCCTCCACTCGCGCATACAACACACACAGAGAGAGCATATGGAGTACGTGCTAGTTCTACACTTTTACACAATTCATCTCCCATCCAGTCTGTGAAAATCAGGTGGATGGATGCTTACTGGAGTTCATACAGAGCTTCATGCCAGGCTCTTAAGCATCATGTCACACTATCTCACCAGCTAGCAGGACACAGAACTCAGAATGCCAGCCTCAAAAGGATCTGTAGAAATTACCAAACCTCCAGCCCTACTCAAGTGATGATATTTGCAATGAAATACGAACAAGAGAGCAGAGACATGACCACCCTTTGTGGGTGGAGCTGCATTGAGGCCAGAGCAAGGCTAGTACTTGCAGCAGGTGTGACCCTGAGTTTTAGATTAATGCTGACGCCAGCACCTGGGCTCCCCCATGGGAGCAACTGCTTTCCTGCTACATGCTCCAACTGATGGGAGGCACAGCTACTTGCCTGTGTGTTTGTGTATGTGTGTGAGCCTCAGTATGAGTGTGTATGCATATTTGTGTGTGGTTGAGTGTGTGTGTGTGTGTGTGTGTGTGTGTGTGTGTACTGAGCATAGGTATGTGGATGTCAGAGGTCAACCTGGGTGTCGTTCCTCAGTAACCCTCCACTAGGTCTCTTACTGGGACCTGTGACTGGTCAATTAGCCTAAGCTTGCTGGCCAGCAAGCCCTAGGGATTCACTTAGCTCTCTCCTCCGGTGCTGGGACTATAAGTGCATCACTATAGTCATATTTTTCTACATAGGCTCTGGAGATTGAACTCAAACCCTCAACTGACCGAGCTATCCCATTACCCCTTCTTTGCTGTTTTGAGACAGGGGTATCACGTAGCCCAGGTTGACCTCAAAACCATTGCGTAGTGAGGAAGACATTTTATTTCTGGTTCTCATGACTCCAGCCAGGTCCTGGGTGCTGGGATGCCTCACCACATCTGATGTCTACTCTCCTGAGACCTCAGCAGAGCTCTTTGTGTGGTAGGCGAGCCCTCTGCCTCCCCAACTAAGCTTCATTCCCAAGCTGGAAACAGACTCAAACCAGCATGAACCTTATTCTATCAGAATGAGGACTGGGAGCCTCTGAAGGACCTGGGTAGGAGTAGTTAAGCAATCCTGGATCCCTTCCTGGATCCTTAGCCCGAAGCAATCTTGGAATACAAAACCCTTCAGTGGATTCTAGGTACTTTCTGCTCTTGGGCGTGTGCTTATCAAAAAGAGAGATTTGGGTGATAGTTAATTGAGATAAGGAATGTCAAACGTGTGACATTGACTAAAATGGCACTTGAGGGTGCTGGTGGTGATTGCTGAGAAGTAAGTGAACACCGCCAGTGAGGACAGAGTCCTAGCCTACCACGCACGAGAGAGCTGGATTCAGTCCCTGGTGCCCCAGAGAATCAAATGTGAGGGCACACAACTGTAATCTTGAACTTGAGAGGTGGAGGCGAGAGGACCAGAAGCTCAAGTTCCTCCTTAGCACCAAAGGGAATTTTGGGCTAGCTTGGGATATATGAGACTCAGCTGGAAAGAAAGGAAGGGAGGAAGAAAAGAAGAAAGGAAGAAAAATAAGAAGAAAGGTAGGGGGGACTGTAGAGATGGCTCAGTGATTAAGAGCCCTGGCTGCTCTTCTAGAGGACCTGGGTTCAATTCCCAGCACCCACATGGCATCTCGCAACCGTCTGTAACTCTAGTTCCAGGGGCTCTGATACCAGTACACATTAAAAAAAAAACTTTTAAAAGTGTCTCATATTTTAAAAAATAACAGAAAGGAAGGAAGGAAAGATGGCATGCCAGCTGGAAGTAGTACGGAATGCTCCAATCTTCAGCTCTATGGAGGCAGAGGTAGGAGGACCAAAAATCCAAGGCCAGCCTGGGCTATATGAGACTCTGACTCAAAACAGCAACAACAACAAGCTTTCCTCCCACCAATCACACACAACCAAATACTGTCACTAAGTGAACTATATCTGTAGTCCCAGCTCCCCTCAGCCTAAGGTGTTTTTAAACTCTATCTGCCTTCATAGGGTATGAAGGCCGCAATATTTTTGTGTTCATTTACCATCTTTTACACATATTTATCTATTACAAGTGCGCACGTGCATGCATGCGTGTGTGTGTGTGTGTGTGTGTATGTGTGTGTGTACTGTTGCATGCACACATTCCACAGCACGTGTGGAGGTCAGAGGACAGTTTGTAGTTCTTTCTCTCTCTCCTACTATATGAGTCCCAGGGACTAAACTCAGGTTGTCCAACTTAACAGCAAGCGCTCTACCCACTGAAGCATCTTCCCAGTCCTCGTTCATCACCGCAAGGCGAATAAAACCATTTACATCCACAGCTTGCCCTGTTCCCAAGATACCGGCCATGTAGTAATTAAGGTGCAGGTTCCAGCCCTTCCACTCATGTCTGCACCCTCGTTTCCTAAGCAAGCCTATGAAGGCAGTGTCAGTTTGTGGCACACACAGAGAAACGGCCCTAGTGACACGAAGCATGATAGTTATGGTTTGGGACAGCAGGGAATGCCGATCTTCCTTTCCTGAAGGGGATCCCAGGCCCACAGCTGGGGATCTCTTTGCCTGGATCTCACTGAGAACTCTGAGGAGCTGGCCTCTGGACATGACTGCTGAGTTTTTCTCCAGCTTCTTTCCCTTCTCTTTCTCCTTCCCAGGTCTTTCCCCCTCTGTCCCTAACCTGCCTGTTATTCTCTGGTTTCTAGGGCACCACCAGAAGAGAAGAAAGGACAGTGACACCCGGGAAATTCCCAGCTCGTCACAGACTGGCCCTGCCAGGCCCCTCCCACAGTCTCTAGGAGTCCTGGGGTTGGCTTCTCTCCGCCTGACCCTCCTAACTCCAGGTTTGAGTATCAAGCTGGCTTAAGGCTGGGATCCCAACTTGCTCCTGGTCATCTTCCTGGAAGTGGAAATAATTCAGCCCCAAGGGGAGGCAGACCCACAGGACAAGAACATTTCCCAATCCTGGGAAGCCCTACCAGGCCCTGAGAGCGGTTCTCTTTCAACCTACCCCCACCTTCTCATGTGTTCTAGGACCTCTCCCCATTCCTCCCTCATTCTGCAGCCCAGAGATCACTGTCAAATGTCTGACACAGCCCCTGACCCTTACCCTCATTAGCGAGGGACTTCCCTGGGCTGGGCCTCTGACCAGTTTTGGAAAAACTGGACTGTTTGTGATCAAAGAAGTCAGTCACCACCATCTGCCAGCCCTTGGCCCACTCCCAGGGCCTCAAGTTCTCGGTGAAAGGTTCACCCTCAGAAGGAGCCAGTGGGCCTGAGAGCAAAGATGTCTGGAGACAGGAGCGGGGGTCCCTCTACTCCAGTGTCAAGGAAGGGCTCAATCACTGTTGTGTTCCCCAGGGAAGGATATAGGCTCCCCCTGCCCTCCTTGTTTGGGTTTAGTCTTCCAAATGGCCTGGCTCATTCCACGCCCCACATCCCTAGAATTCACATTCACACAAAAACAGACACCCAGACCGTCCACAAATACCCCGTGGACCAACATGGACCTGGCTCCTGTGAGTCTGACACAGATGCAAATGTATCCTTTCACACACAGAAAACATACATGAGAGAAAGAACTCCCCCTTTCCCCCCAGAGAGAAATAAAACAGAGATAAGTCTCTCTTTTCTTCCCTTTGGAAAAGTTAAGAGACATCTGAAGAGAAAATTGGTTAAGGTAGAACAAGCATAAGGAACCAGAGATAGAGGTCAGAGGGCAAAGGAAGCTGAGAAAAGAGCAGAGGCCCGGAATTCAAGGCCCTAGGTGAGCCCACCAAAGTAGGCTGGGGAGCAAAGGACCCCAGCTGGCAGAGAAGGGGAGGCCAGGCAGCTATTGACACACAGCTGGGAAGGTCTGATGGCCTCTGCATTGCCATGTGGTGAGTCCTGTCACCTATGCTGTCACACCTACCCCTAGCCCAGGTCACTCACCTGAGGAATCACGAGGCAATGTCACAGTGTGTGCGGCCATGCGTCCCTGTGTCCCTGTGAAGGCTGTTGGGCTTTCTGAGCTTCTGCAGGAAGGAGGGCTGGGCGGAGCTGACTCTGAGGCAGGAGGGGAATTCCCCCTTGATGGAGAAGCCAGCCACCAGGCAGTCCTACAAGGCCCAGCTGAGGCCCCATCCCGCCCTCTGGCAGAGCAGAGGGCCCTTTGCCAGCCTCCACCTGTTGCTCCCCAGGCTGCCTATCACTTGCCGTAGATTCCAGGAAGGGGAGGGGGCTCTGGAGAAGAGCTGAGAGCCTAGTGGTTCCTGAGCTAGGTCGGGAATAAGGCAAGGGCAGATATGAGGGCATAGGCCACCTGGCCTGCCCTCCTGGGTTCTCCTGGAGATCTATATTTCCTCCTTTGTCCAGAGGGGGATTCCAGTGCTCACGGCCTTGAGGAAATCTCCAGATGTGCTGCTGACATCCTCCTGCCTTGTTCCTGCCTCATCTGTTCCCACGTAGGACTTTCTGTGAGTCTTTCCCAGAAAAGGAAAGCAGCCTCCTTCCTTCCCAAACTCTGGGTCTCATTTGGATGTCAAGTCACACCTGATGACCCATGGCCCATTCTGAACTTGCCCAGCTATAGTCTGGGCAAGCCACCCCCTCCTGAGCCTTGTGTGCTAGGCTCTATCATCAGCTTCACTGGATTTCGAAGTCCCTAGGAGAGACACCTCTGGGTGTGCCTCAGGCCTTTTCCAGAGATGTTTCCCTGAAGAGGGAAGACCCACCCTGAATGTGGACAGCTGTCCCGGGGGCTGGGGTTCCAGACTAAATAAAAAAAAAAGGGGGGGAAACAGGAAGAAGTTGGGCAAGGACCATTTTCCACTTTCTCTGCTTTCCAATCCACTGGACGTGAGCAAGCAGCCAAATGCCCCCTGCCACCAGCCCAGGGCCACTCCCACAATGTCAGGCCTTCCTTACCATGGTGGACTGTGTCCCCTCAAACTGGGAGCCAAAGTAACCCCCTCTCAAGTTGCCACTTGTCAGTATTTTGTCATAACAATGAGTAAAGTGGTAACATTCACATGTTACCCATCCAGTCCCATCTTATTCACCCTCACACCCACTGTGGGGCAGATAAGTCCTGCTCTGTCTGATTTCTGCTGCTCTACAGAAGCCAAAAGATGCTTTGTGATCATCCCTTGTAAGTCACGGGCTACAGACATAGAGTCTCCACCATTCAGTGCCTGCCACAAACATGTCGGGAGGGAACTGGTGAGAGAGACTGTTTCCTTCCTTCCTTCCTTCCTTTCTTCCTTCCTTCCTCTCTCTCTCTCTCTCTCTCTCTCTCTCTCTCTCTCTCTCTCTCTCTCTCTCCCTCCCTCCCTCCCTCCCTCCCTCCCTCCTTCTTTCTTTCTTTCTTTCTTTCTTTCTTTCTTTCTTTCTTTCTTTCTTTCAGACAGGGTTTCTCTGTGTAACAGTCCTGGCTATCCTGGAACTCACTTTGTAGACCATGCTAGCCTCAACCTCAGAGATCTGCCTGCCTCTGTCTCCCAAGTGCTGGAATTAAAGGCACTCACCACCACCACCTGGCTAGAGAGAACTTTTGTTGTTGCTATTTAGTTTTTTGTTTTTCGAGACAGGGTTTCTCTGTGTAGCTTTGGAGCCTGTCCTGGAATTCACTCTGTAGACCAGGCTGGCCTCAAACTCACAGAGATCCACCAGCCTCTGCCTCCTGAGTGCTGGGATGAAAGGCGTGCACCACCACCACCTGGCTAGAGAGACTTTCTTAATCATTCCTAGTTCTGGTATGACAGCATCTAAGGACAAAGAAATAGACAAATCTAATCAGATCTCTCTCCCCTGAAGATCATAGATGGAGAAATCCAATCAGATCTCTGTCCCCAAAGCTCAAGCTCATAGATACCAGAGCTATCCTTTCCAACTGAGTGACCATTATCCACACGTGGTGGATCAATTGTCGATGGAGGTTGCTCGTTTTTTCCCAGGCCACCTAGACCCAAAATAACCACATATAAAGGAGCTGCAGCACCCCTGCTTGCCACCAGCAAACAGAGCCCACCCCCACCCAAAATGCCGGCTACCAAGAAGCTGCACTAAACTCTGTGTGTGTGTGTGTGTGTGTGTGTGTGTGTGTGTGTGTTTAGAATTACTTTTAAGCTCCCTCAGGTTTTATGTAAATGTTGTTGCCCCACTTTGGGTGCCAATTTGTTGACAGGGGCTTCTCATTCGTTCCTGGCCACCCAGACCCGAAATAACCACACAGAAATCGTTTTAATTAAAACACTGCTTGGCCAATCACTTAAGCGTATTGCTAGTTAGTGCTTATATCTTAACCCATTTTTGTTCCTTTATATTTTACCACAAGACTCATGGTTTACCCATAAAGTTCCTGGGTGTTTGTCTCCTTCACCAGCTATATGTTTTTTATTGACTCTGCCTTTTTCCCTCCTGTATCTGTTTAGGATTTCCACCTTGCTCTGTTCTGCTAAGCCACTGGCTGAAACAGCTTTATTCGTTAACCAATAAAAGCAACACATATGGAAGGATTTCCCACCAAACTGTAATTTAATTAAACTTAAATACAGTAATTTAGGAGCTGACGCGATAAGTTCAGTTGGTAATGTGCTCACTGCCCAAGCATGACGACTTGTATTTAAGCCCCAGGACCTGAGTGGAAAAGCCTGGTGTGGTACACATTTAATCCCAGTGCTGGGAAGGCAGAGGAGGCAGGAGGATTCCTGGGACTTGCTGATTGGCAATCTAACTAAATTAGTAAACTTAAGGTTAGTGAGAGAACCTGTCTCAAAAAGCAAGATGAATGGCTATTGGGAACTGTGGACCACCAGACCCTGAATTTCTTGTAAACAACTTGTTTTCCTCTGCTCTGAGCAGCTTGCAGCTGCTCTGAGCATGAGACCCTGATGGCAGGGGAGTGGGTTCTGTTGAGTCTGCAGGTGAAAGATCCCGAGAGCTGAGGCATGCCAGAGCCCTATATAAGCTGCCCCTGAGCACAATAAAGTGGGCATTCTTGGCATTCTTGTATCAAGGATGACCCATGTCCCCATGTCTCTGTCTGTGTGCATGTGTTTTAAGTCTCCAGCTTAGTTCCCTGCTTGCATACCATCCCGTAGTGCATGTGCTACAGATGGCATCTGAGGAGCAATACCTGAGGTTAACTGCTGGGCTCCATACACATGTGTACACACATGCACATGCCCTACACACACACACACACACACATACACATACACACACACACATACGGTAACTCAGTTTCTCAGTAGCATTAGGCACATTTCATGATGATAGCTGCTCCTACAACATAGGACTTGAGGTTACAGGTGTGCACTACCGTGCCCTGCTCTATTTGTGGCTTTTGAGCCCTTGAAGAGTAGCCAATGCCATGTGGAAGGGGGTGTAGTGTAGAAAAGAGTACTAGACCAGGACTCAGGAAACCCCCAACTTAATTCTCCTCTCTGGCCTTCAGTTCTTGGCTACCACATGAGATTGGAGGTCTGTCCATCACCCCTGTCATCATAGAGGGTGCTTTTGGATAGCCCTGCTCTGGAGGTTAGGTATATGATCAGATGGTTACAGTGAAAGGTGAGAAAGATATGTTTTGGCAGGAAAAAAAAATGCAGGGAGCTATAGGTACCAGGACAAATGTCTAGATGGGATTGGGGACCTAGAAGGTCATCCCACAGGAAGTGACTTCTCTAAGCTGAGAGCTGAAAGTAGCCAAGCAAGAGAACAAGGAAGGGTGTTTGCCACAAAGGGAATCAAATGTGCACAGAGAAGTATCTGTGCAGAGTACTGGCCATTGCTCACCCCAAATGGGGCATGGAGTTCCAAGTAGGGTGAACTGGAAACCTATGTGGAAGGCTGGAGCCAGAAAGGGAGATGTGGGGCAGAGTTTGCAGAATTCACTCCTCAGCTGCTCCTGTGCCCTTGAGGCTGGGGCTGCACAGGGAGCGACAGAGAAACTCTTGGATCATCACACTACTCATCACCTTGCATCAGGAAGTGAAGGCCAGACAGGGGAAGTGACTTCTCCCTGAGTAAGTTGGGGCCTTCCTGACTCCTAATCCAGGGCTCTACCCCACACCACGCTCTCTTCCTCATGGTACTGGCCACTCATCAAGAGCTCTGAAGTCACTTGCCAAGAGCAGGATGGTGCACATCTTTAATCTCAACGCCAGGGAGGCTGAGGCAGGAGTAAGTTTGAGCCTGGCTACATAGTAAGATCCTGTCTCAAAAAATAATCACAGAGCTGGAGAGAAGGCTCAGCAGTTAAGAGTGCCCACTGCTCTTGTAGAAGACCAGAATTTAGTTCTCAGTATCCATTTTGGGGACAACTCTCATAACTGCCTGTAATTCCAGTCCCAGGGAGATTCAACAGACACATTCACATTTGTCCTCCAAAGACACGTTCAAACATATGTGTGTAAATATGTACACGCACATGCATGCACACACACACTTAAAAATAAAGTAAAAATCTTTTAAAAAAATCAAACAGCAACAAGAAATCTCATGTAAAAGCAGCTACCATATTGGGCTGTACAGATATTTTTAACATCGCGAGAAGTTCTGCTGGACCAGAGGCAAAGAGCACAGTACAAGTTCCTGAGCATAGACCTTTCCATCAACTGGGAATAAAAACATGTCACTTGGTCCAGATGTTCTCGTAATTCTCTACAAACATAGCCACAATAATTGCAGAACCCCTGTGAGTTCATGGAGCCTGGTTTGCACTAGTGCCTGCCCCTCAAGTGGCAGGGGTCCTACAAAGAACAGGGAAGTTCAAGGAGCTGGGTCAACATGGGCCTTTGGCATGGTCTATGCATGTTGACATGCTGGTCAGCTTCCCCAGTCTCTACCCACACCTCTTCCCTCTTTCCAGTTTGAAAGTCTCCATCTCTTTCGGACTATGGCATGGCACCTTTAAATTCTTTTTAAAATGAATTAT
Organism: Arvicola amphibius; assembly: GCF_903992535.2. Classification (NCBI taxonomy): domain Eukaryota; kingdom Metazoa; phylum Chordata; class Mammalia; order Rodentia; family Cricetidae; genus Arvicola; species Arvicola amphibius. The sequence goes on along the minus strand of NC_052050.1, from coordinate 65,976,499 downwards.
CTCATGTGCTTCTGTAAGAAATAATTCATAGCCAGGCGGTGGTGGCGCACGCCTTTAATCCCAGCACTCGGGAGGCAGAGGCAGGCGGATCTCTGAGTTCGAGACCAGCCTGGTCTACAAGAGCTAGTTCCAGGACAGGCTCTAGAAACTACAGGGAAACCCTGTCTCGAAAAACCAAAAAAAAAAAAAAAAAGAAAGAAATAATTCATTATGGTCCATTTCTAGTAAGAGGTGCTTTGAAGGTTCAATAACGAATCACAAATCACTAAATAGCCTTAGGCCCCTGTCTTCCCTTAGCTGGCCGCCCTGCCTGCATATCTAGGCACTCTCAGCTCATTCTAGGTTTGAAAAGTTCCAGGCAGTCTGCTACAGGACTCAGCCCACATATCAGAAAGGGAGGGACTCTGGAAATCCAGCTCTACATGAGGTTTTGTGTCCTGAACCAATAGGATGGGCACTCAGAGAGGGAGCAATGTCTTCTTGAACACCTCACTTTTTTGCACCGTATTGCCTTGCCAGTTCCTGGCTTTGGACTTTTCAAGTTAAAAAAACAAAAAGCCAAAACGGTCCCACTTTCTCTACTCCGAGGACTTGTACTATGAAGCGCCAATCTTTGTTTCTCAAACACCTCGTAAGTACCTTAGGAGACCAGTGTTAATGTTTTACACGAGGAAACACAGGCTTGGAGAGGGTTAAGAGGGACAGCTGGGGTTCCGGCTCCGTTGCAATTAGTATCCGTGGGTTCTGCAGCTGTGGATTCAACCAAATGCGAATGGAAAATACGCCGGAAAAAAATTTGCCTCTCTGTTGCGCACGGGCAGAGCTTGTGCGTCATCACTCCCACCCGGGCACCGTGTGGCAGCTGTTTATATAACATTGGCATTGTATTAGGTATAATGAGTCAGCCAGGGCTGCTTTGGCATCCAAGAGGATGTGTGTACAAACACTGTGTTTTCCTGGATTTTAATAGCCAAGCAGGTAAACCGATCCTCCGTGGACACCAAGGACTGACTATACTGTCTCCTATCCTCGCATGGAGATATGACATGCTAGAACTCAAAAGACAGATGAAGGCCTGGAGAAATGCTCCCCAGGCAAGAGCTTTTTGCTGCTCTTACAAATGACCAGCATTCAGTCCCCAGCACTCACTTATGAGTTGTATCTCACAATCACCTGTAACTCCAGCTCTTAGGGATTCAACAACACCTTCTCCTGGCTCCCTGGGCACCTGCACTCATGTGCAGCTACCACATAGACACACATGTATGCACAAAACTATTCAGGTATGCCTTTAATCTCTTCACTCACAAGGCAGAGATAGGTGGATCTCTGTGAGTTTAAGCCCAGCCTAATCTACATAGTGAGTTCCAGGCCAACCAGGTCTACATAGTGAGTGAGGCCCTGCCTCAAAATACATATATACATATATACATACATACACAAACAAGCAAACAGGTTATATCTAATAAATCCACGATGTCCCAGTTTGAATATGAAAGATACTCTCATAGGTTCATGTGTTGAGTGTTTGGTACCCAGTGGCACTATTTTAGATGGTTCTGGAAGTCTGAGGAGGTAGAGCCTAGGTGGAGAAAGCAGTTCACTTTTGGGTGTGACTTTGAAGGTCAAACCTTCCCAACCCATCCCACCCCTCTCTCACGACTGTCTTCTGGTCTGCTATAAAGTAAACAGTCTTTTCTTCACTCTCTTTCCTCCATGATGTTCTCTGCCTCATCACAGGCCCAGAGTCAACAGAACCAAGGACTATGAATGAAAAAAAAATCTCTGAAAGCACCTTCAAAACTAAATTCTTCCTCCCTTAAGTTGTTCATGACAGGTCTGAGGGAGGAAAATGAGCAACACAGAAAAATTCCAAGGAAGTAGATTTGTTGCTATAAGTTTAAGTGTGGGTCTTAAGCCTTTGGAACTGATTTGCAGGAAGAATCCAGGAAAGCTGAGAATGCAATGAAAGAAAGCTCGATATGCTATTAGCAGAACTTAATGGGCCAGCCTAGAGAAGCTCAGAGAGCCGGAATGCTGATGGGAATGCAGAGCGAAGGCCAGGCTCGTGAGGTGTCAGATCGAAATGAGGTTGCAATTGTGAACTAGATTAGAAGCTAGGCATGGTACATGTGGAAAAAGAACGTGTCTATGTTTTATCTATGCAAGTCCTGAGAATTTGAGTGAGCCTGAGCGTGAAGGTGAGGGGTTAATTCATTCATCTGGTGGGCTTCTGGTAGATTTCAGGCTGGGGCGCAGTTACAGCTAGCTGCTTTTAGCCAAGTTTATGGTGACAGTTTGGGCAGAAAGACTTAAAACTTGTACTTTAGTCAGAAAAGCCTACGTAAAGTTGGGACTAAGGAAGCTGTTGTCTCTGAAGAGATCAACACCATCTAAAAAGAGCTAGATACTTTGTACTGGGAGACTAGGAAAGAAGCTGTGAGGATATTTTAGCTGTGGACCAGACTCTTCTCATCCCAAACAAGGGTTATTAATGAGTTTGAAAGATTTCTTTTTCCTTCAGAAGAGAGCAAGCACCACCATGCACCTGGCTAACACAGGGAAACATGGGAAACGCCTGCTCTTTGTTATTGTATATTGGAAGTGTGTAATATTCTCTTTGGCTAGGAACTCACAGCTAAGGGTCTGCCTTGAGCCTCTGGGTAGACTTTGAATTTGAATTTACGGATAATGCTCAGATTGCTAATATTCAGGGACATTTGAAGACACACTGAATGCAGTTTGTATTATGAGTTGACATAGGTTTTGAGGGCCAGGTATGGAATGTTATTGTCCCAATATCTAATGTCCCCCACAGGCTCCTGGGTCAAGTGCCTGGTCACCAATTCTGTTGAAGCTCCTAGAAGACACAGCCACTCCTGCTGTTAGGGCTGAGCCTGGATTAGGGCAGGTTTCTGGGCCCTTGTAGAAACCCACAGCTTCAGACTCTGCAAAGTAGAATCCTAGGAGCAGAATTTTAAATATGATCCTAGGGATCACCTGGGGCTTAGAAGAGTTTGAGAGGCCCAAGCTCTCAGGGATGAGAAGAGAGAATTGTCTGTTTGAGCACAGGTTGTCAACTTGACACAAACTAGAGACTTGGAAGACTTCCTCGGGGAGGAGAACTTCAGCTGAGGATTTGCCTCCTTTGGACTGGTCTGTGGGCGTGGCTGTGGGCTATTTTCTTTACTGTGGGTAGTACCACCCTTGGGCAGGTTGCTGCCCTGACTTCCCTTAAGGGCAGACTGTGACCCATCAGAGTATGCAAGCCAAACAAACCTTCTCCTTTCTGAGTTGTTTCTGGTTTGTGCTTTATCCTAACAACAAAGAACCAAACCAGGCCAAGCAGCCCTAGAGGAAAAGTGTGCTTATGCTTGGTGGAGTTGGTCAAGCACCAAATCCTCAACTCTGAAAAGGTCCTGTAGCAGCTGGCACCATTACCTCCCCCACCCCCAACTTGAGACAGGGTCTCACTGTGTAGCTCTGGCTGTCTTGGAATTCACTATATACATCAGGCTGGTCTCAAACTCACAGAGATCCACCCGCCTCTGCCTCTCTTGTGCCGGCATTAAAGGTGTGCACCACCATGCCCCGCTGTCATTATTTTCTGACATGGGAGCACAGTATCTAGAAGTAATAGAATCATACGCCCTCTGATAGTCTGATAGTCACCTGTCCAGGGCCTCTTGGTGGGGAGGGAAGTGCCGTCCATCTCCAAGTCCCACCTATATTTAACAGTGATGGGGAACAAACTGCCCCACAGAGGACTTGATACTTTGCTGGGTTGGCTTTCATTTACACAGAGCACAGGTCTGTCTCCTAAGATAAGATCTTAAGTAGCTTAGGCTGGCCCAATACTCACTGTGTAGTGAAAGATGAACTTGTGATCCTCGTGCCTCCGCATCCCAAGTGCTGCTATTACAGGCATGCACCACCATGCCCAGTTTTATTTTTTTCCCACACTCAGATTTATGCAGTGCTGGGCATGGGACTCAGGGCCTCCAAGCACTCTATCAACTGAGCTACATCTCTGCCCTGAATGAAAAGCTGTTGAGGATGAAAGTGACCCAATTCAATAGGTGCCTTAGAGCCAGGAAGATGCTGACAGGTGTGTCTTGAGAAGGAAGACTGGCTAGGCACATAGGGACCATTTGAATGCACAGAATATTCCTCCCTACGCTATGGGCACACATTGAGCAATTCGGTTGCACTGGGGAGCTGCAAGCAAAAATCTCCAGACTCTAAGCAGATGGACAGATATCCATAAGCAAGTAGAGTCTACCTGCACCTGTGTACCTGCTACGTGCCAGACCTACAGCTGTGTCTGACTCACCCTGTGACTGAACCAGTCTCTGTCTCTCCCCCTTCCTCCACTATGAGAGGCGGCTTTCCTGGTCTTTTTAGAAATCTAGAGATAGTTGTTGTGCATACACAGAACACAGTGGGGGTGAGTTCATGAAGGAGTTGATTGGCCGAGGGGCACTCAGCTTCAGCATTTTTCCAGAATATGGGGATTTGTGGATTTGGCTGGAGTTTAAATCAGCAACTCTCTTTCATTGCCTTCTCTGTGTCTCTCTGTCTCGCTACCTCTCTGTCTCTTTCTCTGAGACAGAGACTCATGTATCTCAGGCTGGCTTGGAATTCTTGTACAGCCAAAGATGACCGTCTATTCCTGATCCCCCTGTCTCCACCTCTCAAGTGCTGGGATTACAGTTGTATATTACCTGGTTTATGTAGTGCTGGGGACCAAACCAAAGGCTTCCTGAGTGCAGAGCAAGTCCCCTATTAACTGCACTGTATCCCCAGCTCTGGAAGCTGCTCTTTTAATCGTTGTTTCTGATGAAGGAGTCCTAGGAACTCAGGGTTGGAGAACCCCAACTTCATCTTAGCTCACTTTTTGTACTAGGGAGGTGCCTTCTCAGAGCCAGGTCACAGATTGACATCATCAGATAGTGGGATCCCAGAGAAAAGAGTTCAGTTGCTCTGGAGGAAACTTCACTCCTCCCTTCTGGGCCACACAGCATCACACATGAGGGGTAGAAAAGGAAAAACTTAAACTCAAAGTCACTTCAGGGAAATGGGTATGTGTAATCCTGTCGGGACCTGGAAACTGGGATTCAGGGATGAGTTTTGCAAAATGGTGCTTTCCAAGGAAACAGATACGAAGGGTGTGTTGAAAGATGTTTTGTTAAAGGAGAGGATCCAAGGACGGATGTTGCAAGGCCGCTGTCAAAGGAAGTGGCTTCTTAGCCCTCAGGTCTGGAACAAAGATTCAAAATGAGCCAGTTGGTGGTGGCACACTCCTTTCATTAGAAGGCAGAAGCGGGTGAATCTCTGAGTTCCAGGCCAGCCTGATCTATAGAGTGAGTTCCAGGACAACCAGGACTACACAGAGAAACCCTGTCTCAAAAAACAAAAGCAAAACAAAAGGAAAGGTTCAAAATGATCCTTACCAATGTTCTAACGGGGCAGAAGGGAAAATTGAGGCTCATGAAGGAGAAGGTGAGGACCCAGGGTGAGGCAAGGAGGGAGCTGTTAAGTTAACATGGGGCCCCTCCATCCTTACTGTCCTATCATTTGCTCCTCAAATGTGTAGTACCTTGATATTTTTGCTCTAGGCTCTTGGGGGCATGTTCCAAGGTCAAAGACTGAGACTAAATCTGTGTGCTTGGGACCCACACCTGCCAGATGACAAGGGCTGCAGCCTGCGGGTGGCTGGGGTACATCAGAGAGGAAGGAGCAGTGTGATGATGTGGCTTAACCTCAGCAAGGAAGCCTGGTCACTGGGGAAATTCCCCAGTGAAGTCGCATGTCTATGTAAATAACTAACTCCCATTAGCCTGGATTTCAGGATGGGTGAGGGAGAGAGAAGAGGAGAGGGTCTGAGAAGGACGGAGAGGGCATAGGGCCTTGCTCTGCCTAGGGGTCCAGCAGCCTGTCAGCTTCTTGATGGCTTCTCTCACTGTCCTTGTAGCAGCTTCCTGGGTCAAAGACTGGGAGCCTTGGGCTTAGTGAGACAGTCCTTGCCTAAGAGAAAGTGTATCCTAGCTCCAGGGAGTCCGGGACTGGGGAAGGCGTGATGACATGCTCATGATGATAAATCTGCCGTGGCTGCCGACAAAGGTGACAGAGATGAAGCTCGAGTCCGAGAAGTCTTAGCAGTTTCATTTTGGGTTTTCATCTCACTCACTGGGGAATTTTGTTTTGGGAACGGCCCAAAGGCACGAGGCAGGTAGTGACCTTGACTCACCTTGGGCAAATCCCAGCATGTTGCATTTTCTAGGCCCCAGGGTGGTTGTCAAAGACTGGTACTGTTAACCCTCCTGGAACACTCTTGGCAAGGTGTCTAGAATGGGAATATCTCCCTGGCCTCTGTACACCCCTCTCTCCTTGGGCCTTATGCCTCTTTGGGAAGAGGAGACCTATCCAGGATTCTACTCCTTTCTTAGGTTTGGGACCACACACCCCCTGGCTCACCAGGGGCTGGCCTGGTAGGACAGAGAGCAGCCCCTGGCTGTTGGGCACTACATGGGGCCTAGGTGTCTCTTCTGCAGAACTTGCACAAGACCAGGAAGGTGTCCAGACCAGGCTGTCCATAGTACAGACGGCAGCAAGGAGAGGGTGAATGAGCACCAGTGTGAGCGTGAAAAGCACCTTTAGGAAGCTGGGCCAGGTGTTTCCCATGTGGCCAGGGCTGATGTACTTCTGGTGTGCTTGTGGGCCTAATCAAGTCTGTTTTATGTGGTTAACAGTGTGCTTCTGAGCGTTCCGGCAGGTTGTGTCTTCTCGTGGCTAGCAGCGTGTGTCTGACTCTGGCCCTCTTTGGTCTGTCCCTGGGGGCATGGCTGGCAGTGATCTGGCTTTCTGTATGACCTGTGGGGAATGGGAGTGGGTACATATGTACATATATGGGGAGTGTCCTTTTCCTTCCTCTATGCTTTATTGGGCTCTCCCAGGTCAAAGTCCAGGGCTCTTTCACTGGGTGCCAGGGAGGGGTTTTTGGCTGGCAGTATCGCAGACAGATGGTGGTAGCTGAGAGGAAGGGGGTGGGACCATCCACGGGAGGAAATGCATGTGCTGGAAGCTTCTGAGAACAGCTGGGCCTGGGGGAGGGGCCCACTCCCAGATAGCGGGATTTGTCCTCACACAGGCTGTGTGGCTTCTATATAGCTCTAGCCTCACATTCTGCCTTCAAAAGCCCCTCCTAGAAATGCCCCAACCCTCCACCTCTAGGTTCCAGGTAATGACACCTGGCTTCCTGTCTCTATCTCCTCCTGAATTCATAACAGAATGGGGGAGGGGAGAGGTGTCCTCTCTTCTTGTCACCCCTCCCTCTCATTTTCCTTCTCCTTCCACCCCAACCTCCCTCTTTGAGACAGGATTAACAGTTTCAACCACTTTTCACCTTACAGGGGCGCTTGCTGAGTCCGGAACTCACTGATTCAGCTGCGTTAGCAGCTAGCAAGTCCCAGGGATACCCCTGTCTTCACCCCTAAACCTCACATTTCCACACCAAGCCTCCTTCCTTCTTCCTCCCTTCCTTTCCTCCCCCCTTTCTTTCTTTCTTTCTTTCTTTCTTTCTTTCTTTCTTTCTTTCTTTCTTTCTTTCCTTCCTTCCTTCCTTCCTTCCTTCCTTCCTTCCTTCTTTCTTTCTTTTTAAACGTGATTACTGAGGATGGGTATGCACACAGGTCCTCACGCTAGTGTGGCAAGCGCTTCACCAACTGAAGCATCTTCCCAGTCTTGACTTTGAACCCCATTCTGCTTTCGACTTCCTGAGGACTGAACCCAGGACTTTTTTGTATTCCAAGCCAACACTACCATCTGAGCTACATCCCCAGTCTCTAATAATCCTTTTTGTTCCCTTAGGCCTCCAAGGGTGGGGACACATTGTAGAATCTCAGTGAACATGGTGGGGGCCACTGAGGTTCCCTCTGGGCATATCAATTATTAACAATGAAGAACCAAAGTAGTGGAGTTGGCCTTCTGGTATGGACAGTACTCTCAGATGTACACACATTGATTTAACTTCACAACTCTGAGGTAGACACCCCATTGCTGCCCCCTCCAAGAGAAGAAATAGGAATAAGGCATAGGAAGGCCAATGGGTTCCCTACTGCCAGTTGTTGACTGGAACTCCAACCCATGCCTCTCGCCCAATATGGAAGCTGTGGTATAGTTAGAATTTCCCTCTAGCCTCCCTCCAAGTGTGAAATGAGGAAGTTTTCTCTGCCAGTCCTGCTGTGACATTGTCTTCAGGCAAGTCATCCACCAATAGGAACCTCGCCTTGGTTGCCTTATAGTCCTGCAAAGGGAACAATGGCTTCTGGGGCGAAGCTTCTCTAGTGGGGGTTATGGTGGCTCAGCAGCTCGGCTCTGGCTTCAGCTGAGCTGGGGAGAGAAAGCGTCAGGAATTTCACAGCAGCCAACTGCTGTCCATTAGCAGAAGTGTGAGCAGGTACAGGGCTTTGCTCCAGTCAGGGCCAGCCCCTCCCAAGCCGCCACTTCCTTCAGGTGTGGTCCCCAAAAACCAAGGCTTCTGAAAAGGACTTTCCTGAAGGGAAAATGCACGGTCTAAGGAAAGTGACTAGGGGACCAGGGATGTGTAGGCATATAGTTTAGGTGGCAGAGGGCTTGCCTGGCAGGCACAAAGCCCTGGGTTCCAGCCCCAGCATGACATAAAACTATGTATAGTGGTATCTGCCTGTACTTTCAGCACTTGGGAGGCAGAGGCAGGAAGGTTGGAAGTTCAAGGTCATTCTTAGTCACTTAGCCAGCTTGAGGCTAGCCTGTGGTGTGTGAGACGCTGTTTTAAAAACAAATGGGCTGGAGAGATGGCACTTGTGACTCTTGCAGAGGACCTGGATTTGGTTCACAGCTTCTACACGGTAACTACAGCTCCAGGGGATCTAGTGTCCTCTTTTGGTGTCTGAGGAGACCAAGCATGTATGTATGATTCATATACATACGTGTAAGTACTCCCCCAACTCAACACATAAAAACAAACAGCAGAAAAGAACAGTGAGGACCTGGAGGGAAGGAGACTCCAGCCTTGAAGCTCATCTCGGAGGGTGACTTAGATGCTAGAAGGCACGGGGTATTTATTAGAACCCCAGACCTTGGAGGTTCAAACTCCATTCAAATCCAGTGATGGACAAGCACTTCCTCTCCGTAGTCACCGAGGGAGGTGAGAATTTCTGAGGCACCTTCTGCACCTAGAACCTCAAAGCCATCCTCCCCATCTCCTACTCTGAGACAGTGGTGGTTTGAACTGCTGTCGCTTCCCTTTTAATTTAACCCCCATCACTTTTGTGCCTTGAGCCTGGGCCAGGAGAGTAATCTCCAGTGCTGTTGTGGAGAGACTCACACAGAAGAGGCACTCACTGGAGCCCTGTAAGGATTGGAACCATCACCATTCATAGCTCTAGCTCCCAGCACTCAGCATGGTACACAGCAGGTATCAGGAGGTATAAGCTCATGAATGAATGATTAATTAGTTAATGAACAAGCTGCTTAAGATTCAGAATGGCTGACTTCTGTGTAAGTACAGCTTGTAGGAGTTGGTGATCTATGCCTGTAATCCAGCACTCTAGGGCAGAGGCAGGAGGATAAGGTTATCTCCATCTCCATGCAAGTTTGGGGCCAGCCTGGGCTACATCAGGAGCCCCAGCTTCAAGAAAAAAAGAAAAGGGGGAGGGAGGGGAGGAAGAAGGGAGTAAGGAAAGAAGAAAGAAACAAAGAAAGAAAGAAAAAAGAAAGGAAAGAAGAAAGAAAAAGAAGAAGGAGAAAGAAACAAGGAAAAAAGAAAGGAAAGAAGAAAGAAAGACAGACGGAAGAAAGGAAGAAAGAAAGGCATGCTTTTCACACGCACAAGGATACCTCGCCACCCCCATGCCCACAACTCTTACAGACTTTCCTGGAATCTAGGAAAGTCCTGACATTTCAGGCCCTCTGGAACTGGATGCAAACTTCCATTTCTGTCACAACCACTTCACCCTATAAACACTGAAATCCTCCCTCTTATGAGCAATCCATGAAGGGCAACACTCTTCAGCTGGAGACAGAGGGGAGGATGAACGCAGAGGCACAGAAACATGCCTTCCTCAACGTAAGCACTGGGCTCAGCTGTTTGCATTCCTAGTTCCCACAACATATTTTGTGATTGCCTTGTGGGGGGGTCTCCTCTCTCCTGGCCCTCATGTTCCTTTGCTTTTTTCCCTAGCTCATCTCCCTTTGAAATACTTAACATACAGACGCACATATAAGCAATCTAAAAAATTTTAATTTACGAGTGTTGTCAGAGTAGTATTCCAGGGCCCTGTTCTCTCCCCCAAGGCAGGGTCTCTGACGGAACCTGGGGTCCCAGTCATCATTCTTTGCTCATTCTCTTTCCTCCCACCTGGGGTTACAGGAATTCACAGCCAGAAACTGCTTTGTAAAACATTATTTTTATTTCATGTGCAGGAGTGTTTTGCCTGTGTGCATTCGCGTACCACTTCATGCTTGGGGTCTGAAGACAGAAGAGGGCACTGGCTCTGCCGGAACTGAAATTCTAGCTGGTTGTGAGCAGCTGCCAATGTTCCTAACCACTGAGCCATCTCTTCCAGCCCCCATGCACAGCTTTTTACATTGCTAGAGATTTGGATTTAGGTTTTCACGAATACACACACACACCATTACCTGTTGAACCGTCCCTTCAGCCCCATTTTTATTTTAAGATGGGGGTCTCGATATGTAGCCTAGGCTCACCTCAGACCTATCCTCCTGCCTTGGCTTCCTAAGTTCTGAGATCAGAGCTGGCCATAGTGACAGCTTTGCACATGTCTATTAGGGCGTCATTCTTCCTTGGCTTGGGTGTCTCTATGATCCAAGGCTGCCCCACTTCTTGAGGTCCAAGCTCAGAGACATCATGGAATCAGTTCTTAGCTCCTGCCACTGAGCCTGGCTCAAGGCAGATGGTGACAACTGCTGCCTTCAAGCCACGTAGATGGTCGGTGAAGCGCTTCGTGGACTGTCTCACTGGATTCCCACAAAGGCTGAGAAGAACTGGGGGCCCATGTGACAGGCAAGCAAACGGAGGTTCAAAGAGGCTACAGTTCACAACACTGATAAAAAGTCTGACTCCAAAAACCATTAGCCATTTTGCTAATTGTTAAATTGGGAAAATACCTCAAAACATTTTTAGCTGACCCTCCAGGGCACCTCGACTCCTGCCTGTTGGAAGAAAGGAAGAGATCTGACAAGTAAGTGGGTTTTTGTTGTTGTTGTTTCAGACTTGTGTATCCAACCCTTCACTATACAAATGGGAAAACTGAGGCCCAGTGAGGTCAATGGATAATGGCTGCAAGGACACCCAGTAAGGGAATGACAAGAGACCAGACCCAGAATCTCCCAACTGTCCACGTGGACAGCTTCTACCATCAACACCCTGAGTGCAATAGCCTCCATGGGCCAGCCAAGTAGACAGCCTCCCATCACAGTCCCTGAAAAACCTCAGATCCAAGTGCAGAGCAGAAGGTGGCCCCGGAAAATGGACAGAGAAGCTGCTGAAGAGCCCCGTGGCTTATCTCTGCCCACCGCTCTAGAAGATCTACTGATGGCATTGTGTCCTTGAGGAGGTCAGAGAGGAAGTACGGGTTGGTTGTAAGGGGAGGGCAGTCAGGGAGTAAGGATTGGGGAACCAGAAGCCCAGGGAGGCTGGGACTTCCCGGGTATACAGCAGGGTCCCATGCCGTATCTTCCCAAGAAGCAGGAGGAGATGAAGGTCCATGGTCTTTCAGTCTCCATCTTCCGGCACTGGGTTATAAATACACAGTGCACCTGTCTTTTTGTTTTTGTTTTTGTTTGTTTATATATGCTTGTTTTCAGAGAGAGTCTTTCTGTAGATCCCTGGCTGGCCTGACCTTGCTATGTAGACCAGGCTGGCCTTGGACCCACAGAGCTCTGCCTGCCTTCTGCCTCCTTAGTGCTGGCTTTAAAGGTGTGCACCACTAGGCTTGGTGGGTACCCAGCTTTTTTATATGGGTTCTGGAGAGTGAACTCAGGTCCTCATGCTTGCACAGAACTTGCTTAAGTGAACAATCTCCTTAGCCCTGTTTCTTCTCTTCGTAAAACAAAGAATAAGAGTCAAGCTGCAGGCTTAGCCCAGAAGGTCAGGGTTAGAAGGGAAGCCCAGATATTTTGGTCTCTCACTTTGTAGATAACAAAACCGAGGCCAGAGAAGGGAAGGGATGGGCCCAAGGTCTGCAGCCCAGGGTGTCGTAGACACAAAGTGAAACCTGGGCATGGGAGTTCCTACCTCAGTGCTTTAGCAGATTGGATGGAAGGTGGGGAAGACCACCGCTCTTTCAGACTAATCTATCTCCTTTATCCCACAATGCTCGCCCGGCACCAGCCACCACAGTCCCCGGCCCCAAAGCATACACATCACTCATTTTATAGACAGAGGCTTGGTTTGTTTTGAGATGTGACAAAGCTTGAATCAGGGCAGGGATTATATCAAGGGACGGAAGCTAGGGAGGGCTGAGGAGGAGGTAGAGGGGAACAGGGGTGAGCGTGATATAGGGCTGTGGTTCTCCAGCCATTCAGCCACGAGCAGGAGGGATAACAGAAGGGACCACCAGGGACCCTCAATGGCTAGAGAGAGCCCCAGCTGAATGGTAGTCCAGCTCCACCCCACACCCCTCCTTGCATAGTCTCTGCAGCTGGAACGATGGCTTGGTCAGGTCACGGTGGCTGGTGCTGCTACTTGGCAGAGGGGCCGCTAAGACCGGTAGCTCTAGTCCTCCCCACCACAGAGAGCAAGTAAAGCCTTCAGGAAGTCTCCAGAGGTGTCACCCTGGCAGGGCAGAGAAAGCAGATTTGTAAGAAAAGAATAATTCTGGTCTAAATACCCTAGCCTCCTAGTAGCCATCAGCCTAGAATCTGTCACCAACAGAGTTGCTGTGCCAAGGCCAGAGAGACCGCTCCAGACACAGGCCCGGTACCCCTAGGAATCAGCCATTCAGAATCCGACCCTGAAGAACTACAAAGCATTGGCACTTCCCCTCCTTTGGGAAGCAGATTGGATCCCATCTGTCATCCCAGGTCTCCTGTCCATTCAGCCCTGCAGCTTCCCACTGAAGAGCCCCTTCTCTTACCTCAATGACCTGGTGTAGAGACTTGTCATATTTCTCAATGAATTCCCTACGAATGTTTAACAGATCTATCTCACTCCGGGAGACCATCACCCTGGTGAGGGTCTTCTCATCCGTGCCAGCACCCTGGGGGAGTCAAGAAGGAGAGATACATGGGGCATGAGGGAGAGGGAGAGCTAGGTCAACAGATGTCTGCCTCCCTGTTGCTTCTGCCCTCCCAAACCAGGGGGGTTATTCCATCACTATCTTCCAGAGACAACTAAAACTCCCTTGGCCAGACAGAGAGGGCAGAGGGTCTGTATGGGCTGAGTGGGCTAAAGCTCACATTCTGCTGGAGCCTCAGGACGTATCCTTGGGAACAGAGTCTTTGTGTCGTTGTGGTTCGGAGGCTGTATCCTTCCCCAAATTCATGCACTGCAGGCCTGGTCGCCAGTGCAGTGTTCATAGCTAGAGATTTGGGGAAGTGGGTCTTAAGGTTTCCAACTTCCTCGACAGGTCAGTGCATTGATGCACATACAATCTGATGGTATTGTTGGGAAGTGGCGAGGGTGAAGTAAGTCCTGGGGGTGTCAGAGGATATCCTTTGTCCTTAGTCCCTTCCTCCTTCTCTGCTCCAGGCTACCAGGAAGTGAGAAGCTCTGCTCTGCCATGTTCTCCTCCCTGACACCACATTCTACATCACCACGGGCTCAAAAGCAATGGACCAGAAGACTATGGATTGAAGCCTCTGAAACTATGAGCTCAAATCCTGTTTTTTTTCCATCCTTTAATTTGATTTTCCAGGTACTATATAGCATGTAATTTGATTTCCAGGTACTGTAGCATGGAGATGGAAAGTTAATTACCATACCATTGTAATGGGTTAAAATGATGTCATGTTGGATTAGGGCCCTAAACCCCACTGGGTGGCATCTAAGGAGAGCAGGGACACAGGCATACACATGAAGATGAAGGCAGAGGCTGTAGTGATGCAGCCCAAACCAAGACACACAAGGGGTTACTGGCAGCCCCCCAGGAGGTAGGGGAAAGTTGGGAAGGGTAAGATAGGGAAGAACCAACCTTGCCATTGCCTTGATTTTAGAACCATCAGAGATTTTGTTCATTCAGTTTGTGAAAATTTGTTACAGAAGTCTTAGAAACTGGCACAGGACCTGGAATATGTGAGCACTAGGGCTCGCTCTCCCTCCAGCTCTGCCATTCATCAGGTATACAGACATGGGGCCAACTTTAGCTGCCCTGTACTGCTCTTTGTTCTTCTAGGAAATAAGAGGGTTACCATGGGCCCATAGAACTGCCATGGGGGTCAACTGTGGTTAGAGGTGGACACAAGGCTCCGGCCTTGGCATGTAGTGAGTTCTCAAGCATTTGGGTTGAATCATTCTTTGATATAGGGATCTATCTTGTGTACCACAGGGTATATTAACATCCCTGGTCACTCCCACCAGAAGCCAACAGCAAAACTCTTTTAAGATTTGGCAACCAGAAATTTGTCTGGATATCACAAATATCCCTGGGGGGAGGGGCACAAAAATCACCCTTGATTGAGAAAGGCTATCTTTGGGCCAAAGGTAGATGTTGATAAACAGCAAAGCGGGGAAACAGCAGCCTGAAGTCCTCGTGGGGGGGATGGCGCACATCTGTGCCCTTAGGTTTGGGAAAGACAGTGCTCATAAACAGGTCAGATGCCATACCTTCATGGACTTGTACAGTTTGTCAGCAAAGAAGAGAGGCTTGTTCTTGACACTCTGGACTGTAGGGGAAGAGAGGAGAGAAGCAGGGAGTCTGGTCAGAGGCTGTGTGTTGCTCAGACCCTGGGCAGGGCTTGCCTCTGTCTACTGCAACCAACCTTCTGGGTCTGCAGATCATTGTTAACCTTCCACGCTCGAAGGTGTTGCTTTACATCCCCTCCACAATGCTTCTCCCTTTTTTGTCCCTATGTTCATCTCTCACTCTGTCATGTGTTGCATTTTTCCTACAGTGAAGATGCTTGAAGCTGACTGAGGTCAGCAGAATATGTAAATGGGATTTAAGCTCTCAAGGATACTGAATGCAGGGCCACCAATTTTAAGTAAATTAAAAGCATGTGAAAAGATGATTAAAAACTGAATTTCTGGGTCTGGAGAGAGAGCTTAGTGGATAAGGGCACTTTTTGATCTTCCAAAGGATGTCCTTTGGGTCACTTACAACTGCCTATTAACTTCAGTCCCAGGAGATATGACAACTTCTTCTGGATTTCACAAGTTACCACACATATGTGGTACACACACACACACACACACACGTCAGAAGAAATTACCTAAAACAAAACCAAAACCAAAACCCCCAAACACCTGAGTTTTAGACTCCACTCTAGATCCTAGAGACATTCTGAGCGTGGGTGAGGTATGTGCGTGGGGTTAATAACTTCCGTGCCACTTGAGAACTGTGTAGAAAGACCAGTTTTCATATCCTGTCAGAGTGCAGAAACTGAGGCAGGTTATTCTGTGTTCTGCCCAGGGACACAATCAAGGGGCAGTTCCTACTTAGCTCCCCAGCTTCCAGTCACTATGCTGCCCTGCCTGTCTGGTGTCACGTCACTCTCGGTGATAAAGAGCCATTGTAAGCAACACTTCTATTTATCTAATCTAGAATACTTCTCCTCCACATTTCAGAATTCCTGAAATTCAAGATACATGTTGTAGTTGACAGAATCCGAAAGCCTTCTATCTCCACCTGCTGGTACAATAAGGAATACACGGGATGCAATATCATGCTTAGCTTTGTATGTACACATATTTACACAGCAAGAAATGAGATCCCAAAGGGAAGGAGAAAGATCTTTGGGCTGTGAGCTGACTCAGCAGGCTAATGTACTTGAAACCAAGCCTAAGGACCTGAGTTCAATCTCCAGGACCCACATAGTAGAGAGAACCAAATCTCTAAAGTTTTCCTTTGACCTCCACATACATGCAATGGTATGCACAGACCTGTACACATGTATTTATGTGCACACACACACAAAATAAATAATAAAATGTGACAAAAAACAAAAAATCCCAGAGAAAGGAGGTAGCTCAGAGGCAGAATGTGGCATGAGAGAACACGCTTAACGTGTGTCTAGTGTCTGTGGACCCTGTGAATGAATGCATTTTGAATGCTATGCATACATATCCTGTGAATCTCATAGATGTATATATGGTGTGTCTCGTGAATGGTGTATACACACACACACACACACACACACACACACACACACACACACACTTCAATCCTGCAGAGCACTGCCCTTCTCTGCTCTCCTGGTCCTTTCCCTGGAATGCCCCTTTTCTCACCCTGTCCCCAAAGCCTTGAAGATGTCCTCAGGCTGCCCCCCATCATACCTTGGCAGGGGAGGTGATCTGAGACAGTGTTGATTCCCCAGTAACAGCAGCACAGGATGATACTAAAGCTACATTCCTCTAGGGAACCTGCCTACATTCCCAGGAATGCCCCAGCTCCTTCCCCTGGTGCCTGCCAATTACCGATGGCCACAAATGCGTCCTTGACATCTCCAGACATCTCCTTCTTGATGACGTGCTCTATGTCATAGTTGGTCATCTTGATGAACTCCTGGAAGACTGGCCAAGAGGGAAGAAGAGGGGGAGGTGAATGCCAGCTGGGGGAGTCACCTGACCTATCTCATGCATTGCTCATTGGATAGGGCTGGGGTGACAGGTAGGTTCTGGTCTCAGAGCAGTCCTAAAGCTTGGAGCCAACTAGGCTATATCAGCACCTTCAGGTCTGGCCAATAGTCCTAGGTCTTGGGAGTTCTGTTATCCCAGCCTGATGTGTAAAAGGAACTGTGCCCAGACCACCCAAGGTGGCCTTCCTCTCTGGGTTCTCATTCCCTGACAGGCTGGGATGGCACTTACTATATAATAATCAAAATGACATCCAGGAGGCTCTGTGTGCCCTGCACAGGCGGACTACTTTATGTTTATTGTAGGTTTGGTATCCTAGCAACCGTGGGAGGTACAACTGAAACCCCAATTCTTAGATAAGGGGATTAAGGCACAGAGACCCAGTCATCTGCTCAGCCACACAGCTAGTAAGTGGGGGACTGGAGTCAAGGCAACCGAACATTAAGCAACAAGTATCTGAGTACTGAGAGATACTGAGCAGATACATGTGAGGCAACAAAAGCCTCAGTGACAGGGGACTTCGGGATTGCCACCACAGACAGCTGTGGTTCTTTACCCCTCTCTGCTTTGTTCCTGGCATCACCGATGGACCACGACAGCACACCTTGGCATCCTTAATACTGCATGTTTCTGAGGTGAAATTGGCTGGCCTTTCCTTATCCTAGGTATTCTACCTACTTTGGTAAGGCAGGGAAGGGAGTTGGCTGAGGACAGGCTAGGGCTCTGGAGTCCCCTACTATTCTACCACTAGAGTGAGAAGAAAGAATTAGGCACTTAGCTGCTCTGCTCTTCACAGAGGACTAGGAGGTTTAGGTCAGATTTGGGGCTCCCACTACCACACTGGAAGGGGTGGGGCTCCGGTAGGCTCACCTCTGCGAAGGTGGGGATAGCTACGGGTGCACAGGACCGTCATGAAGCGAGTCTCCAAGGACGTTTTGTCTCCGCTGGGAGTGTCTGCTATTTCCTGCAGAGCCCAGTTAGGGCAAGGATTAAGGGGGAGACATGAGAAGCCATGGTTAGTACTGACTGTCTCTGCTGAGGCTCAGAGCAGGAGTGGGCGGGGGGATAAGACTAACTATCCAAGGAGATTGAGGTTGGTCCCCTCTCTCCTCAACTCAAGCATCATGGTCATTCCATCTCTCTTTGAAGTCCTCAGGACCCAGAAATGGGGCTGGAGGTGGGTACAGGGACTTGGTCCTCCTACCCAGTCACCACACAATCCCTCTGGGGAGCATGGACACGTGTATGAGCAAGCAAAAACTGTCCTAGCCAGTTTCCCCTAGTTGGGGTCAAGGGCAAACAAATCTGTATTCTACCATATAAGTTTCCACAAAGAGGCCCCAGCCAGCTATGATCCTATTTGTGTTCTCTTTTAAAAACTCACTTTAAAAATTAAGATGAGCCAGTTTAAAGGCAATAATCATCGCTGGTGATTATACAGCACAAAGCGGGTCCAAGAGGCATGGATGAATGGCTAAAGCTTGGGCAACACTAGCTTTGCTCCCAACTCCCATTTTTGAGTCAGGGTCTCGTGTAGCCCAGGCTGGCCTCAAACTCTCTAGGAAGCTGAGGATGACCTTGAACTCCTGATCCTCCTACCTCCACTTGCCAAGTGCTGGGATTATGATCATGCACCATCACACCTGGCCCTTTTTAAACTACCAGGGTCCTTAAAAGGCCCGGAAGGGGAGAGAGAGAAGCCGCGAGGGAGGGTCCCAGACATTGCCCAGTCCTGCCCCACTCAGCCCAGCGCCAGCACAGCAGGGCTGATTCAGAAGCTGGCACATCCCCGTGAAGAACAGAACACTCACCAAGATCTCAGCAGCAACCTGAGAGTGGGGAGGAGAGAGAGGAGGGAGAGAGGGGAGGCAAGAGTCAGAGGCCGGAGTGACTGGTCAGAGGACCCTGGAGCCCCAAGGCCTAGCTCAGAGTGGCAGAGGTCCCGAGAGACCCCAGGGTCACACTGAAGGACTGGGAGGGATATCTCCTTCCTCTAACCTCTGGGCTAGAACTCAGAGCAGAAGACAGGTCTGGGAATTTGTTTGTTTAGTTTTGGGTTTAGTGTGTGTTGTGTTTGGTTTTTCTGAGACAGGGTTTCTCTGTGTAACCCTGGCTGTCCTGAAACTCACTCAGCAGATCAGGCTGTGCTCAAACTCACAGATCTGCCTGCCCCTGTCTCCCAGGTCCTGGGATTAAAGGTGTGTGCCGCCACCACCCTCCATTGAGAATAGTTAAAGTGTAGCTCCCCAGAAGAGGAATGACACCCTTTATACCCAGTACTCGAGGACAGCCTGCAGGCTCCAGCCTGTCTGACAGCTAGAAGAAGGAAAGCCCCCTTCACTAGCCTACAGAGCCACTGGGCAGGGGACGGGGCAGGCACAGATTCTCTGTAGTGAATCAGTATCAGGCTCTGTCACCTTAGCTTCCCAGGTCACAGACAGAAAGACAGGACAGACAGCTGAGGTCTGGGAGTTACAGGCACGCAGCATAGGTGGGCACTACGAGCATTCTCCTTAAGAACAGCTTGTGGGGCAGACATTGTGGCCAGGACTTTTGTGAGCCAAGATGCTCTAACCCAGAATGTCTGGGAATAAATCCAGCTAGTCTCCATGCGCCTGAACTGTCACCTTAGTCCTTTCCCCAGCGTCCCGCCAACCATCGTATTCTCCTGCACAGACCAAGATGCTAGTCTTTATTTATTTAGTTTTGAGACAAGGTTTCACTATGTAGCCCTGACTGGCCAGGAACCCACTACATAGACCAGGCTGGACTGGAACTCACAGAGATCCGCCTGCCTCTGCTTCTCGAGTGCTGGGATTACAGGTGTGCACCGCCACACCTGGCTTCTTTCCTTCTTCTCTTTGAAGAGAAGGTCTCACTCTATAGCAGCCCAGGTAGGCCTTAAATGCCCAGCAATCCTGCCTCCGCCTTCTGAGTTATGGGATTACAGAAGATGCCACAGTGTTCAAGGTCCCATGGAGCTTTAAAAAAGACTAAGGGGGTTGGAAAGAAGGTTCTGTGGATAAGAGCAGGCACTGCTCTACCAGAGGACTTGAGTTTGGTGCTCAGGATCCACGCCAGCCAGGTGACTTACAATTGCCCATAACCTCAGCTCCAGGGGAGAAGCTGCCCTCTTCTGGCCTCTGCAGGCACTGCACTTATGTACTCATAGAAACACACACATTAAAAAAAAAAAAAAAAAAGGTTAAGACTGAGATAGTAGAGAAGCTCTAAGGCCCTGGGTTTGAACCACAGCACCATAAAAACAAGACTTCTCTATATGATTTACATAAGTCCATATGTGCATATGTATTGTATATACTGGTGCTTCTTTTATCTAGATGAAAACGATACTCATTGTCACCAGGAGGTACATACATGGACCAAGTGTCTACCGCATGAGGCCAGAGTCAGGCAGCTCCTTTACCCACCCTAGAATTTTACGATCATATTCCCCATTGCAGAAATACTTAATTTCATTTTGGCTTAAATGTCAAGCCATGGTTTAAGGCTTATGGGCTACTCGGGGCTTTCAATACTTTCAATCACCTCGTTGAGTCATGGGGGGCATTGTGCAGAGTGAAGTAAGCCAGCTACAAGCACACAAGTCCCTAAGGTGATGTTTGCAGAGGGGTCAAATCCAGAGACAGAAGGCAGGCTGTTCTGGGTTAGAGGGAGAGGAAACGAGGAACCACTAGCTCATGGGCTCAGAGTTTCAGTTTTGTTAAAAGAAGAACGGTTGGGGGCAGGGTAGCAACAATGGCTGTGCAGTGTGAATGCATTGGATGCCAGGGAAGAATGACTAACTGAGCCAGGGAGAGGACTCGGCCAAAGCACTTGCCAGGAGCACCTGCTGAGTTTGATTCCTGGAGCTCACACGGGTGTGTGTGTGTGTGTGTGTGTGTGTGTGTGTGTGAATATCTGTAGTCCCAACACTCCAGTGAGAGCTGGAGAAAGCTTGCAAGGCCAGTAGCAGCGGGACAGAAGAGACCCTGCCTTGGTAAAGTGGGAGGAGAGAACTGGCTTTGAAAGTCACTATAGGCCACTTCCCTCCCGCTTCATTCTTTCAATAATGCTTTTGATAGAGTCCTGAAACTCACTATGCAAAACAGGTTGGGCTTGAACTTGCAGGGAGCCTCTGCTGGACTTACAGGAGAGGTTTATTCTGCCCATCTTATTTTAACTGCTATAAGCAGGAAACTATATATATATATATATATATATATATATATACATATATTCACATATATATGTATATATATTCCGATTTGAATAACTATATTAAGTGATGACTATGGGGGATAGGTTTTTTTCCTTTAGTTCTATTTTATCAAGTTTTATGAAAGAGATAAAACCTTGTTAGTTGTCAGAAACTGAGCTGACGCTGTAGCAGGACCTGCTCCTTATTCACGGAGAAGCTGTCGAGCCTCTGTCAATGCAGGGCTCTGGTTCAAAGGATCCCTCCACTGCCTCTACCCTGGTTCTCTCTCTCTCCTTCTCTTGTAAAGCAGTTGCTGGGCCAGGACCACCACTGCCCCACTGGGATCCAAGGCAGACCAGGTACCAGGCAGCAGCATCCCCTAGAGATGGTGTCATTCCCTAGAGAACAGATGCTGGTGAAATCTAAGATCAAAAGCCCCTCTGCTACACCATGAGGATACTCACAAATACTAAATAAATACCTATTGTGTGTGAAATGTGGGCTCAGTAAACGATGGTGGGGTTACCCATGGTTAGCGCCTATGAATGTACTTATATATAATTGAAAACATCCTTTTGACTGGGATCCTGGAGTTTCTGACACTATAATTCCAGAACAGGATTGGGCAACTGAGCCATGGTTTCTTGAGCAAGGAGCTGTATGGGGGATGATGGTGTTGGGTCCTAGAGGGTATTGTATAAGCTAGATTGGAGTCAGGTGGACCTGAATGTTGATCAAACTGAAGCCACTCAGAAACTGTGGGCCTGTTGAGGCTGCTTTTCTCCGCAGGAAAAACAAGATGGTACACAGGGTGCCCCTTCTAAACTCTGTAACAAGGGCTTGGGTGTCGATGGGGTTTTTGTGTTGTTCTTTTGGAGACAGGGCCTCCTGGAGCTGAGGCTAGGCTCCTGCTCTTCTGGCCTCAGCACCTCCCACTGCTGGGGTGTGCCTAATTTTGTAATTTCAGTTTTGTTAGGCTACCCTAGGGACTGCTGAGTTAACACTGGTGTCTCAGCTCCTGTCTGCTGGTGAAACTGGGGGCTCAGCGGGGACTCTGGGTTGGTCAATGCTCTTTCTAGTGATCAGCTGTAATTCCTAGATGCTAGCGTTACCATTGGTGGCATCTGTGCCCATCCCCAGCATGGGGCAGTTCTTGCAGCAGGTGGGGATGGGACAGTCAGAACAGATAGAGACCTGGCTCAGGTCCATGGGGACAACAGTGAGGACCTCAGTGGGGGCTCTGCCACCACAGTGTTCCTCAGGAAAATGACTTGGGGCTGCCCAGCCTCTAAGTGCAGCTTCAGAGAAGCCTGAGAAGCAGAGTGGCCAGGAGCGCTGGTGACCCCTCCCCCACCACTATTTGGTGGTATCTAGGCATCACTGGACACAGGGTACCTGGATACATTATCAGTGAGTGACAGCGGCACCTGCCTTTAGGAGCTTGCTAAAGTTTGCCAAGTCACCCCTTTGATTTTTGTCCAGTTTTTCAGACAGGAAATCCAGACGTTTGGTTCTCAGGCCTTTTTCCCAGCAAGATTCCAAACCTACTGTCTCTGGGTCAGCTCTCCTTGCACCAGATTTGCTGTGTAATTTGAGAAACCAGTCACCCTCTTGGACTTCCATTTCCCACAGCAGGCTTAGAGGTTTGACCCGGGCGATCTATGATTGCCTTATTTATAGTGCTGAAGGTCCCACAGTCCACATGGGAAGCACCAGGGAGGTAAGTTCCACCCTCCCACCCTATGCTATAAACCCTCGAGCATTTGCTTTGTAGAGCAGACCTAAACATGTCAGTCAAACCAGCCATGTCCCAGCCAGGAGCTTGCCCCACCTGAGAGTCATTGCCTGGCAGGAACCCGCCAGCTGTCCAGTAGAGATGGGCGGGAATCTCACCTGAGCATCTTCCCGGGCTTGGTCTCGGTTTTCTCCTCCTTCCTCGCGATTTCCCTGTCACAGGACCATCGAGAAGTCAGGCCTAAACATTCCCCCACAGGCACCCTACAGTCACCCGTAGGTCTTGCTCAGTCACCTCCCTGCACCCCTTTTCATCTTTTACAACGTGAAACAATTCCAGGGTTGGCCACGTGGCCCCAGGGTTATAGGATCACAGGACAGAGCCACCCATGTGGTTCTGGTCTATATGAAAGAGACCAAAAAAGTGACAACACCAGCCATCAAAAATGGATTCTCATAGGGTGGCGGTGGCGCACGGCTTTAATCCCAACACGTGGGAGGCAGAGGCAGGTGCATCTCTGTGAGTTTGAGGCCAGCCAGGGTTACACAGAGAAACCCTGTCATGAAACAAAAAACAAAACCAACAACAAAAAAGGGAACAATAGAGATTTTGAGGTGGAACCCCAGGAGGCAAGGGGGTAGGAGTGGGGGTGGGGGCATTCTCTCTTCTATAGTCCATGGATGAATGGGCCTCAGAGCCATAACTTCACTCACCGTGGCCAGAGAAATGAGGATCCTTCTGAAGTGGCCAGATGTGTCTGAGCTCAGGGCATCCTCCAGGGACTTGTGATAATCTGCGATAGGAAGAAAGGTGTGAAAGGTGTGAGCAGCTGCCGGCCAGGAGGCCTGGAGAGTGAGAGTCACACCTGAGCCAGGGCTGTGTCAGCAGGAGAGGTGGGAATGAAGGAGTCAGTCCTTGAGGGCATCCAGCTATCTTCCTGCTGATGGGGAGGCAGCTGGTACTGATACCTGCCCCTCCACACACCTGCATCAGCTCCCAAACGCTCATGTTCATTATCTTCTCTCCCATTCGCTGGCCATTCATTTGGTTGTATTGTTGAGAAGTGATCCCAGGACCTTGTGCATGCTAGGCAGGGCTCTGGAGCTATACCCCCCACCTTCCCCCACCCTCTACACCTTCCAGTACACAGCACTCACTGAACCTCAAATTTTATCTGGGACCTTAGTGCCTCTCTTCCCCCACTTAAAACGACTGTGGTCTCAAAGCTCTGCAAGAGGAAAGCTGTTCCTAGAACAGAAGTCATAGTGCTTTAGAATGAAAATACAGCACCACTTGACTAAAGCTTAACAGTTTCAATACAATATAGTGTCATGGGAACTCCTTCAATTGCAATAGTATCACAGTGTAGCGTGGGGTATAACAAGGCAGGGGAGACCGTTCTGAGGGTGGGTCTTCGTGTAACTACTCAGGCCCCATTCCCATGAAGCTGCCCTCCCTCTCAGCAGGCTAAATGTTCTCTCTGCTCCCCAAATTCTATCTAAATTGTCTTCTACAACCAGGACTCTCTTGGGGTAGCTGACTTTCCCTAGATGGGGGGGCTAGGTACACTAAGAGGTTTGTTGAAGTCCCATAGAAGGGCTGCGGACACAGCACAGTCAGTAAAGGGTGTGTCACATGAGCACAAGGACCTGAGTTGGAGCCTCAGACCCACGCTCCCAAAACCAAACAAAACAGGCACAGTAGTGCACACTTGCTATCCTACAGCTGGGGATGGGAAGAACAGAAGCTGGGCTTCGTTAGCCATCAGCCTTGCAAAACTGACCAGCCCTAGGCCAGTAAGAGACCTGTCTCAAAAAGCAAGATCAACAGGAAAGGGTGCTTGCTGCCAAGCCTGATGACCAATCAAGCCTGAGTTCAATTCTTGGAACCCACACAGTAGGAGAGAATGAACTTCAGAGTTGTCCTTTGACTTACACACGCATGTGTGCATGCGTGCGCATGCACACACAACTTATAAAATATAAAATAAGGTGGGTGGTATCTGAAGACACATGTGAGACCGAAACCTGGTCTCCATCAATACGCATATCCCTGCATGCGCACACACACAGCTTCACGGAGGTGGTAAGTCAGAGCTGTGGGCTAATACTGTTAGCTGGGGATTCCCTGTTTCCCAGCAGCACTGGGCCCCGCCCTCCCACACTTACCCTCCTTGTAGGCCTCGTTGATGGCCCGGATTTCAGCATTGGTCCGAGTAGCCAGGATTTCAATAAGAGTCTTTTCATCTGTGCCAGCTCCCTGGAAAGTCCACGCAAAGGACATGTCCACTGCGGTGCTGACCCTGAATACCGGTACCCACCCCATCCCATCCTCTAGTGTGTGTGCACTGTACCTCCATAGCTTTCTTCAGCTGCTTAGCATCATAGTGGGCTGGGGGCATCATGAGACCCAGGATCAGCCTTGCCAGGTCTCCCGAGATCTCAGACTTCAAGTCAGCCATTAAATCCTGCAAGGACAGAGCCAAGGTCACACCAGTCTCAGATCTACATAGAAACTGCCCCCATCTTTGATTGTGCCCCCACTAAGCCATCCCATACACACATGGCTCGCTGATCACAAGGAACTAGGGGAACAGAGTGACCCAAGGCTAGAACATTCCAAGACCAGGTGGAGGTCTCATTACCATGAAACCCCTGGTGCCTGATTATACAGAGCTGGCATTGCCAGGCTGAGTTTTACTAGGGAGGTGTAATGGTCTGAGACCCAGACGAGGGAGGGAGGACCCTTACCCGGCCAAAGTGAGATTTGAAGGTCTGTCGGATCTGCTGCCGCTGGGCATTGCTACGGTGTGTGATGATGTCGATGATGGTGGCTTCATCAGTTCCTGGGTCACCAAAGCCATATGCCTCAGAGGAGGTCCTGTGGCTCAGCTTTCCCAACATCCCCCCACTAAGAGTTCCCACCAGTCTCTATCAGGGTAAAGGCCTGGGTTGGTGGCCATGTGGTCCTGGCCCTTCTGGGATCCCTGCCCCAGGCGCCTTGCTTTCTCCTGTCGGGCCACTGGATGAGATAAAACGACATCCAGGAAGGTGGGAGGCACTGGGTGATGAGCACCTGGTTGGCAGTTGGGGTGACAAGCAATGCGTTGGGTGCCAGAGCCTCTGAGTTCTAATCTTGGCTCTGGCAATTGCTGCCGACCTTGGGAAGGTCCTTTTCTCTTTCTGGGTCTCAGTCTCCACACCTCTAACATGAACAGGACCAAGTAACCACCAAGAGATCCTTCTAAGCCTGTGGATCTCAGCAGTCAGAGACTGTGTTTCCTTTGTCCTCAACTCTCTGACGGTGGCTCTCAGGTCCCTCTATGTACAGCAGGTCGGCTGAAGGCATTGCGGGCACTACCTCCTGCCTGCCAGGCGAGTGCCACCAACCTCAGGTCTGACACAGGGATCTGATTTTCAGAGCATTTGCCCCCATAGTCTTGGTCATAGAGATGCTGTGTAGGCATTACTCTCCTGAGAAGAGTTCACTGAGACCCAGGAGGTGCAGGACCCCTTGGGAGGAGGAAAGACACTAGAAGCCAACTCCCCATTCCCCTTCCCAGCAAGGGCTTTCCAGGCCCAGGCCCAGTTGGGTGCAGGCAGCTGACCATCCACTCATACAGTGGCTGTTTTTTCCCACTGTCAGCAAACACAGCCTGGAGGAGTCAACAGTTGCAGTGCTTTGAGTTCTTAGGTCAATGGACTTCATTTTACACACTGGGAAAGTGAGATCCAGAGCGGTTTAAGGACTTATCCAGAGTCACACAGAGTCAACACCTAAAGTTTCATGGCCATTACTTTCTTCCACGCCAGGCTCCTGCTCAGAAACTGGAGGACAGACACTTAGGTGTCCATAAAAGACTCCGGTCAAGTTCATTCCAAATCCTCTCCTATCCTTCCCTCCTACCTGAGGTGGAGGAAGCTCCCATACACTCCTCCTCATCCTGCAGAGCCTAGCTAGAGGGTTCATTCCTCCCCTTGCCTAGCCCCTTACTGCCAAACATTCCAGGCTGCTGCCCAGAGGCCTTCTCTGGTCCTCGTCATCCTTACCAATTCCCTTCATGGCTTTCCGCAGGGCCTTGGCATCAGCATCAGGGTTGAAGTCATTGGCTGCATACACAGTACCCCTCAGCTGTGAGAAGGAAAATGAGGCTCAGCAGGTGTCTGGAGGCCCCTGGGGAGTCAGATCTAGAGAGGGGCATGCAGAATGGCAGGGGCTTTCCAGGCTGAGTCCCAAGCCAAGCAGCCTGGGGAAGAAGGCACAGCAGACAAAGCCCACTCAGGGCTGAGAGAGCAGAGAGTCTCAGGCCCGGAAATGGGTGAGTGCTGGACAGGAAAGGGGGTAGCTCCTGCAATTGGGCTTGGCTCAGTCCCAGCTCCAGAGGCTGACCATTCCACTGGGGCCCCAGCATCCTACCCACCCTGCCCTGGTGCCCTGATGTTGGTGTAGACTTGGCTCCTCCGTAAGGAGGCCAAAGGACTCAGAAGCAGAATAGTTTCCAAATTTTAGTCATTACCCAATGACGTTCGTGCTGCTTCCTATATTTGCTATTTCTTAATTTCTTTTTTTTAAAAAAATTTTGCTTCAGTGGTTTTTGGGTTTTACTGTTGTTTTATTTTGTATAGAGACAGGGTTTCACTATGTATCTCTGCCTGGCCTGGAACTCCCTAAAGAGACCAGCATGGTCTCAAACTCAGAGATCTGCTTGCCTCTGCCTCCCTGGATGTTGGTAATAAAGTGAGCATCATCACACTTAACTAGACCAGTCTGGTCTTGAACTTATCTCTATAAGACATATCTCTTGTCTCTGCCTTCTGAGCCCCGGGTTTAAAGGCATGCACCACAATGCTTAAACTTTTATATATACTTTTAATATCCTTTTGTGCTAACAAGTGTCTGCCACATAATGGACATTTAAAAAAATACTTAACAAATAAATAGGTGAAAAGATATTTTTCCATGATGGCAATTAAACTGAAAGCCTCCTGCTTGCTAGGTAAACACTCTACTACTGAGCTATATCCCCAGCTTTGAGATAAAAATAACTTTATACTTTATATAGTATCGCAATCTAGAAAGAATGTATCCTATGTCATTAACAGGTGATCACAACAATAAATGTAGTGCCTGCCCCTACTCAGGTTAAAGGTCACCATATTTAAGATGGTATTGCTTGCCAAGACCACAGAACTTTAGGCCAGCTCCCTTGGCTCTTTTTGTAAAGGGCTTGCCAAAAGCACTGAACTTAAGGCCTCTGTGTCTAAGGGCAGCCACCTCGGACAGCACCAAGCTGATTTTACTTATCAGAAAGGCTGGTGGAACTGAAAAGGGGCAGCTCTCTTTGTGAGGGTGGTTGTTACTTAATGCCGTGGGAGGCATATCACCTGAGGTCTCCTGCAGTGCTAGTGTTTGCCTTCAAATTTAAGGAAGAGTAGAGCATCAGACTTCAAGAGCCTTTGGGCCACCAGGACCGCCATGTATAACCCCCTTTCTTGAAAGGTTCAGGCATAGAGGCCACGAGGAGGGTGAGGACCCAACAGTGTCTAGATTGGTTTGTCATGAGCCTCTGTGAAACCTTTCATCCTGTCCTTTGTGGCCCCCCAGGTATGAGGGTGCTCAGGAGTACACCCCTGAATCCTAGGGGTACCCTCTGCTCTACCGAGGGCTGCTCAGTATGCGAAGCCCAGCTGCCAGGCCCAGGATGCAGAGGCCCCCACGGAACCAGCCCAGTCTCACTGGAGGAAGCCCTGTTAGTAGAGAGCAGGCAGAACACTTCCCAGGATTGTTAGAACCAAGGCAGGAATCTGGAAGCTTCAGGTGTAAGATGTCTCAGTGAGGGTTGGCCACCAGGGGGCAGCTGGGGGTCAACCAGTTCAGCAGGAAAGGCGCAAGCAGAAGTGTGGAAGGCAGTGATCAAGAGGCCAAGCAGGGAATGGGGAGGGTCTGACCTCGACTCGGGACACTGCACTAAGTTCCCACATCTGATAGGCCACCTGTGCTGCCTCCGGGAAGAACTGGCCAGCCGCACTGGAATGGAGGGGTTCGGGGAGAGGATGGGAGGGAATGTCATCATGGGCAACACCCCATATGTCCAGCACACTCTTATGCCCAGTACTCACAGTCAACACGCACACACACACACAAAACCAACAACCAACACAGGATGAGACACCCACACACATTCTTGTTTTGTTTTGTTTTTTGAGACTGGGTTTCTATGTAGCTTTGGCGCCTGTCCTGGAACTAGTTCTTGTAGACCAGGCTGGCCCCGAACACACAGATCAGCCTGCCTCTGCCTCCCAAGTACTGGGATTAAAGGCGTGTGCCACCACTGCCCAGCTACCCACACACATCTAACACAAAGACACACAGACCACTTGAGACCCCTTGGTAAGATCACAATGTACACCCTAACACATGTACCCTAACACACACACACACACACACACACACACACACACAACACCAACACAGACCTATCTGGCTTTACTTCTTCTCCAGCCTGAGTTCATCACAGAGGACCCTCTCTAGTCCAGAGAGTCTTCTGTCCTCCCTGAGCTCCTATGCAGTGGAGTTTTCCCAGCAGCCTTGTTGGTCCCAGGCCCAAGTAGGACAGTCCCTCAATCTCTTCTTTCTTCCTTATAGCATGGATGCCTCCTGTCTCAAATCCCCTCTCAAATAAGCCAAGGGCAGAGTATGGTTGAATCACTCCCATACCTTTTTCTGTAAGGCACCCGGACCTGTGAGGGGCCAGTGTGTGTGGCACGGGATTTGTGACCTCTGTGGCCCAAGCATAGTCAATGGGAAGCTCTCAAATCCCTTCTTTAACTGGCCATTGAACCCTGGAGAAGGAAGCCAAAGCACCCACAATTTCCTGTGTATAAATAGGTCATGTCCTGACATAGTCACCTAGTTTAATAGTTCAAGAAGGGCCCCTGCATCCTGCCTGACACCTCATCTCTTTCCCCAGATCTCCACAAAAGCCCTGGTGGTCACAGGAAGAAGCCAAGTCAATCCTCATCACCAGGCCTTCTTAGAGGTGACTCCTCAGACCTTCTTCTCCAGGCTCTTTTGTGTCAAGGTCTCACTATGCAGTTCTGGCTGGCCTGGAATTTGCTTATGTAGACCAGGCTGGACTCGTAGAGATCCACCTGCCTTTGGGGTGTGCCACCATGCCCAGCTTACGTCCTCTGAGTTCTAATTCCTGGTCCAGACAGCAGACTGACTTCTAAGTCCACACAGCCGAGAGTTCCACATACAGTAGATCACACCTGTTCACACACACACACACACACACACACACACACACACACACACACACACTCACACACACCATGACAGCAGAGACTGGAATGCCACAGGTCACTTTTCCCTCATCTGGCATTCCAGCCTCAGGAGAGACCCAGAGTCATGTAATCTCCCATCTACCGGGGACGGTCACCAGAAGAGTCAGGCCACCCGTCCATCCCGAGGCCCTGGACACACGTACTCATCGTCTCCCCCACACAGCTTCAACAGAGCCTTCTTGTATTCGCCCGAGGTATCATTCTGGGGAGAGAAGAGGAGAGGTGACCTTAGACACAGCCCCGGCTCTTCTGGGACAAGTGGGGGTAGGCAGAGCACTCACTCACACCAGCCCTGCCTCTCCTCCTGCCTGCAGTGGCTCAGGCCACCAAACAGTACAGTGCGGGTCACCATCCAGCAATCAGCGCTCTGGGAAAGACGGGAAGGAACAAGTCTCTAGAGCAGGTCATCTGTCACATTTCCTGAATACTTCCAGTAATAGCCATCCGCTGCCATGCTGATGTCATTAAAACATGGAATTCCCAGATGCTTGCTATTCTCCGTGACCCTGGCGTTCCCCTGTCCCAGGTGCAGCACATGCGGGGGAGACATTCCATGGAAGTGCAGGTCCATGAACAGACCCATGGGAAGCCACTCAAAGTCAAACAAATATATGATCAAGCCACATGATGATATAGATGTCTTATTCCTTGAGACTTTGGAATATTAACGGCTATGAGAAGTTCCAAGGAAAAGACCCTGGGCAACAACATCATTGCTTATTCTAGGTTTTTCCAAACTTATTTCCCCATGGAATGTCCAGGCCATGATACCCATAAAAATCCTCTTTGGATACCATTTATGAGTACAAATTGGATCATTTCCTCATTTCCCCTGTGGGCTTATAAAAACTACTATGTCTAATGATCTCTTGGCAAGGCCTCATGGGACGGCCACCCCTGAGATAGCACTACTTACCCAGCAGACCCCAGCGTTTTCTAATTAATGCTCACTTGGATGCTTCCGTGAACTCTATACAGACTGTGGACACCCGCTGCTCTTGGGACAGCACCCTGGCCCTTAAAGACTATTTGCAAGTCCTGCAGGATCAGTCATGCCTTACTTTTACTTAAATGTATGAGTGTGTGCCGCAAGTATGCACGTGTACCATATGAGTGCCGTGCCTGAGGAAGCTGGAAGTGGGCACTAGATCCCCTAGAACCAGAATTATAGATAGCTGTGAACCCTCATGCGAGTGCTGGGAACTGAACCTGGCTGCAGGAACAGCCAGTGTTCTTAATAGCTGAGCCATTGCTCCAGTCTCCAAGCTTTCCTTTTTAGCCACTCCAGTCACCAGCTCCCTTGATGCTTGAACTTCCTTGAAAATGCCCTAAAGCAAGAGCTCTTGGGATGCCCAAGACCCACATGCTCCTGTGTAGAGGTTCCCAAGACCTAGGCGGTGGAGGGAGCTCCCTGCTCCCCTCCCCAGTCCTGCTCACCTTGATCATGCTGTACAGCGACTTCTCATACTTGGTTCGGAAGATCTCCCGAATGTCAAGCATGTCCAGCTCGCTCCTGGAGACCATGATGCGGATCAGGGTGTTGTCTCGAGTGCCCAGGCCCTGGAGGACACGAGGGCATGAGGGACAGCACTCAATGGCGAATGTCTGACCATCCGCTCTACACTTTTGGAGTAGCCAAGAAGGGCTGGGAGAGCCCGCGCTTGGGGATCTCCCATAGCAAACGTTCATTTGTTCTAATGTGCCATGAAAATGTCAAAGGTGTCTGTGTTATATGAGAGAAGGCCTGGGAAATGCCGTCCTTTGGAACACGCCTAGAGGGAAACCAGCTGCCTGGTGACAGTGATCAGCATTATGAATGTGGAGAGATAACTGACAGATGCCAAAGTGTTTTCTAAAGTGGTCTGATATACATAGGAACATTCTGCTTTGTTACTTATTTTTATGGTTTAAAACTTTTTAAAGATTTATTTTTATTTTCATTCATGTATCTACTTGTATGTATGCCATATGTGTGCAGGTGACTGCAGAGGACAGAAAGGCTATGAGATCCCTTGGGTTAGAGTTACAGGCAGTTGTGAGCTGTTTGATACAGGTTCTGGGAACCTAATTCAGGTCCTCTGGGAAAGCAGTAAGTGCTCCTAACCACTGTGACATCTCTCCAACTCATAAAACCTTTCAAAATTACATATTTATTTGTGTGGGTGGGTACACACATGGCATGGAGTGTGTATGGAAGTCAGAGGCAAGCTTTGGCAGTCTGTTCTTGCCTCCCATCATGATGGTCCAAGGACTGAACTAAAGTGTTGAGCTTGGCAGCAAGCACCTTTACCTGCCAGCCTGGTTTTGTGCTTTTGTGACAAGGTTCAGGAAGACCTTGAACTACAGATTCTCCTGTCCCACCAAGCCAAGCTGTGGGAACGCAAGGACACACCACTTGGCTCTGCTTTATTTCTTTATTTATCCACCCATTTATTTATTATTAATTAATTTACTTATTAATTAATTAATTGGATTTTTGGGCAGGGTTTCTCTGTGTAGCCTTGGCTGTCCTGGAACTCGCTCTGTAGACCAGGCTGGCCTTGAACGCATGGCGATCCACTTGCCTCTGCCTCCTGAGTGCTGGGACCACATCCTGTGGTCCTCCTGAAAGCTAGCTGAGCATGAACCTGAGCGAGTCAGCAAGCAGATCCTCTATGATCTCTACCTCAGTTCTGTCCTAACTTCCCGACTTTCCTTAGTGATGAACAGCGTCTTAGAAGCCGATAAATCCTTCCATCCCCTAAGTTGCTTTTGAACAGATTTTTTTTTTGTCTTTTTTGTTATTTTGCCCCATATCCCCTACTCCAGTCCTGGTCACAATATTCTACTGCAGCAACAAAAAACAAGGCTCTTTCTGGCCACTGGACACCAAGGATTTGGTAAAATCTCCGCAGTCTTGAGGGCGTGGGCAGAGGCTACCCTCCCCCAATCTCATTCTTACTATCCCGACACTTACCTTCATGGCCTTGAACAGCCTTTCAGCAAAATATTCTGGGGTACTGCGGATGCACTTCACTGGAGAAGGGGAGGGAAAAGGGAGAGGAGGAAAAGGTAGTTATCCCCATGCCTCATAAAAGGGAAGGCACCAATAGGGCTCGCTCATTAGGTCCCTCCCTTTTCCCTTCCCCTCCATGTCCAGACCTGGGTGCGCTGGGAAGTGCTTTACCACTGAGATATATCCTACACCCTTTCATTACTTTTTATTCTGAAATAGTTATTTGCTAAATTGCCTGGACAAATTTACTCTTGTAGCCCAGGCAGGCCTTAAACTTGCAGTCTTCCCTAGGGATGGGATTGCACACGTGTTACCAGTTGTTCCTAGCCCTTGGGGGCCACCACGTTCAAAGGCAGGAAGAATCCTGGCTTCTGATGGCCCTCAGCCCCAAAGTACCTCTAGCTTTAAACACAAGGGAAGGCTGTGCGTGTGCGTGTGTGCACGCATGCATGCGTGTGTACGTGCGTGGGTGGTTGGTTGGTTGGGAGTGATGCACACATAATCCCAGCACTCCAGAGATGGAGGCAAGAGGATCAGTGAGTTGAGGCCAGCATGGGATATAGGAGAGTCTGCCTAAAAAATAAAAATAAATAGATAAATAAAAGTAAGAAAGAAGAGGGCTGGAGACATGAAGACATGGCTTAGTGGTTAAGAGCACTGGCTGCTCTTCCAGAGGACCTGAGTTCAATTCCCAGCACCCACATGGTGGCTCACAGCTGTCTAACTCCAGTTTCAGTGGACCTGTCATCTTCATACAGACATACATGCAATGTACATAAATAAATAAAAAAGGAAACAAGGCTGGGCATGTAGCTCAATGGCAAAGACCCCAGCACCAACTAAGTCAGGCACGGTGGTGCGTGTGCTTAC
Source organism: Arvicola amphibius (assembly GCF_903992535.2). NCBI lineage: Eukaryota > Metazoa > Chordata > Mammalia > Rodentia > Cricetidae > Arvicola > Arvicola amphibius. The sequence continues at coordinate 65,942,557 of NC_052050.1, read as the reverse complement.
ACACAAGCAGAGACAGAGGTAGGTAGGTGGTCAAGGGCCAGCTTCAGCTGACTCATAATTCAAGGTCAACCTGGGCTAAATGAGATCATGTCTCAGAAACAAAACAAAAACTAACCAACTTGTGGCCTGGCTACGCTAACTCTTAAAATATCAGACTGGCAAAGAACTCAGTAAGTCCGGTCATCCCTCCACCTTCATTTAACAGATGAGAAAAGCAGGGCCCTTCTAGGCAAGGTGACTCGCCCCAGCTGAGCGGGATACTAGGGAGAGGTCCTGGGTTTGAATCTGGACTTATCAGCTCTGGCTTCCCTTACAATCAAGGTAACCCTGATCTATTACAAGCAATTCCTTGATAAGGGACTCGGTCTCTATGCACTCAGGTTCTTCACCCTCTAAGTTGCAATATGGTGGTGGTGACCCCCTGCCCTCTCAAGACTCAATACAGTGTGGTGCCTGGCACGCAGACCCTCCAAGGCCTTTGATGGCTATTATCTCAACCTAAAGTGAGTGTTTTCTACCCTCGTCACACAGGACATCACTGTCTATGGCTGAGTTCCTTCCCATCCCCAGCCTTAGCCATGCTGCTCAACCAAGCCTCTACCACCTGCTTTTCTCTACTCTAACTCCACCCCATGGGAATCCCTTTCATCCCAATCCCCTTACTTCTGGGATGACATCCCCGACCCCTTTGCAGCCCCCAGTACATACCCACAGCCAACATCAGCTTCTCAAAGTCTCCAGACAGCTCCCCTCGGATACTGGCTTCAATGGGCTTCCCCGTGGTCTTCAGATACTCATCAAACACTGAGGGAAGCAGACAGACAGACATGCCATGCCATCTATCAGTGCTGCCACAGCAATAACAAAAGACCACAGACTTTTGAAGGGGATGGAGAAACAGATAAGAATCAAACGTTAGCAGGAAGCTGGGGCTGGCACTTTGGTACGGTGGCTGGGAGGTGACAGAGTTGTGTCATGTTTGCTATACAGGGCTCTATCTTGAGACAGGGCTACTACTACTGTCCTGGTAATAACTCAGGAAAGGAACCACACAACCCACAACGGGGCTAGTATTTGGTTTGGAGATGAAGTGGCTCTTGTGTGCCATCAGTAGAAAAGGAAAAGAGAAAGGGGTTCTCAGGGCCACCCGAGGAGGTGCTGCAGTTTTTGGGAACTCACCCAGTCGGAGGTGCTGTTTGCTACGGTTTCCCAAGATATAGATGAACTGGGCCTCGTCTGTTCCCCATTTCAGTTCCCCCGCCTCGTACAGGTCCTGAGAAGGAAGAAGAGAGGGAGACATAACAGAAAGAACAAACCCAGGGAGACAGGACAAGCGCAGAATTAACTGCCTGATCCTGGACAGGGCAGCTACTGGTGACCTCTTGACCTTTCTTCCCATCTTCCTGTCTGTGGAAGCTCCCACTCCACCTTCACTGATGAATCAGACATCCTCCTGCTTCTTCCAAAAATACCCCTGTGGTGTGCCAGATGGCTCTTTCCTTCTCTCCCTTTCCAAAGCTCCCTGCTTTGTGTGTGTGTTGGGTGTGTGAAGCGGTGTCAGAGGGTCAACCTTGGGTTTTGCTTCTTAGAAATGGTCTACCTTGTTTGTTTGTTTTTTGAGGCAGTGTCTTCAACTTTTTACATGGGTGCTGGGGTCCAAATACAAGTTGCTATTTTACTTCAACACACTCTCTGACTTCATTCATACATGACATGCTACATGCTACCTCTGAAATAAACCTGTATCTGGTGTGGGAGAATTGCCTATATACTCTCAATTATATTTTAAATAAATGCCAATTGGCTGATAGCCAGGCAGGAAGTATAGGCGGGAAAACCAGACAGGAAGTAGAGTATTCTGGGAAGAAGGAAGCTCTTCCCGAGTCTTGCCCATATCACGGAAGAAGCAAGATGTGACCTGACCTGCTGAAAAAGGTACCAAGCCATGAGGCTAACATAGGTAAGAATAATGGGTTAATATAAGTTATAAGAGCTAATACGAAGCCTGAGCTAATGGGCCAATCAGTTTTATCATTAATATAGACTTCTGTGTAATTTCTTTGGGATTTATCGGCTATGGGAACTGGGCAGGACAGAAACCCCAGCAAGCCCGGCCCTCATGTTACATGCATCTTTTTCTATATTAAAAAAAAAACAAACAAACAAACAAAAAAAAAACAAGCTGTGATTCAGGGATTCCTGGTGCTTGAGATAAAAGACTTCACCCTTACCCCACCCCAAGGCCTCTGACCGCTCCCCTTCCATAAGGCTCCTGACTGAGCCACAGAGACCACATCAACATTACTTACCTGGACATCCTGCTGGACCAAGTCCTCGCTCACAACATCGTCATTCTCCCGGGTTCCCTAGATGGAGAGACAAGGGAGTGTTTATTCCCAATGTATGGAGCCAGGGGTTGGCCCAGGGGAGCGACTGAACAGGGGAAAAGCCCAGTGTTCATTTTGCAGAGAGTTGTAGGGAGCCTCTCCCTGGCCAAACAGGAATCCTAGGAATGATTAAGGTCCTTTTGATACCTCCATCCCAGGGAGGCAGACAAAAGTCCTGTACTTCGTAGACAGAGCTTTAGATGGCAAGGCCACAGTTCCTGGCATTCTCCAGGCCGTTTCATGACAATGCCCAAGGGGTAAAGGAAGGTACGAGGTCTCACTATGTAGTCTTGGCGGACCCAGAACTTACTACGTAGATCAGGTTGCCTACAACGTACACTGAACCTTCTGCCTCTACCTCTCAAGTGCTGGAATTCTAGGCATACAATCACGTCCCGCCTAGAGCTACACATTCATGTGCTAATATCAGGGTCTCCTACCTCCCTTACCCAAGAATTTACCTCATGAGGATTTGTGACTTGCATCCTAAGGTCTGAACGCTCAAACTGTGAAATACCAGTTTTCCTGATTTTTTATTGCACTGTCCAGGTCCTGGGCCCCACCCAATAGAGTAGCTTAGCAACGGGAAGGTACTTGTCGGAAACTGGGCTACCCATGCTGGGCTTTACTCCCAGCAATGCCAGGGTCTGAAGCTGGCCTCTTCCTCTGGTGCTGTGTGTTTTAGGGTCTCAAGGCCCTCAACTCTCTCGGGGACTGTGGCAGAGCCAGCAAGCCTACAATGTGCCACGTGACTTACTTTTGAGATGTGGAGGCAACATCCCTGACTCCAGGATGTGGGGTAGGAATCTCCTCTCCAGAACACGTAGCTTTGAAAAGGGGGTAAAGGTCACACTTGCCCAATCCTGATAACTACCTGGCTGGTTAACATGGAGTATAGGCTGCTATAGTAAGGGGCGGGGGGACTGGGGAAAATGGTATATAATGGGGAAGGGATTGAAAGAAGGAACAGTGGTGGTCTGATTCGTGTGCAAAGCTTCAGACAGTTTGCACCTTGGGGCTGCATTTCAGTCACAACAATGCTTGTTCCCTGGATGCCTGTGGTCACAGATTCTCATAGGGCCAAGCAGACAGAAGACAGAGCAGGGTGGGCACAGGGGGACATGCTCTCCGGCCACTGCAGGCTTGCTGCAGCAAAGAAGTTTCTACAAATCAAAAGAACACAGAAATCTGGCTTTGGGGTAGGATCTTTCCATATCTGAATATTATTAATAAGCATAAAGCTGCTCTTTAAGATTGTAATTATGTATATGATTTCGACTGTATAAGTGGGTGCACGCACATGAGTACAGGCGTGTACAGAGATCAGAAAAGGGTATCATGTCAGATCCCCTGGAGCTGGAGTTCCATGCAGTTGTGAGATGCCCCGTGTAGGGGCTGGGAACTGAACCCAGGTCCTCTGGAAGAACAGCTAGTGCTCTTAACCACTGAGCCATCTCTCCAGCCCTCATTGTTTTGTGTTTTGAGGTGCATGTAGCTCTCCTTGAGTTCATCTTCTTGTCTCCACCCACCCAATGCTGGCATTATAGGCACACACAATCATGTCTGGCTGTTTTCATGTAGAAAAATGAAAGAAAAAGCAACCCAACATTGCAGGCTGGATTTGGTCATGGCGGCATAGTTTATAGCCTTCTTAGAGGCCCTCGGGTGAGCTGGAGGATTAGAAATGGCTGAGGGGAGGCAGTGCAGGCAGGTCTCTCCCTGAGCGGGTACTTGAGGAGGGGAAGGAGGATGTGAATGAAGCATTTGTCTCCACAGGGCACAGCCTATGTAACGCAGGGCATTGGGACATGGGTAGACCAACAGGCAAAGCCTAGGCTTCAGAGTGGCCTCTCAGGCTCCAAAGGATGAGAGAAATGGGATGGGCAGTGATGGCGGCACGGCTAGAGGAGGCCCTCACGCCCTGTAGTCCTCCTAGGCCGCTTGTTTGAGAATCAGTGAAAGGAGCCTGTGACTCCCATGGGGCGAGCTGCAGGGAGGGGCACATGTCCGCACATGGACCCACCTGGAGCAGCACCACCAGCATCTTCTGGAAGTGGCCGGAAGTGTCTCCAATGATGTCAGCCTCCAGATCTCGCTCATAGGCTGTGGAAGGAACACAAGGGTTCTAGTCTCATCCCCACAAAACCTCCAGGATCCAGAACTGAGGTCTTTTGTTCCCCCTGCTCCCATATGATTAGCTATTGTTATAAACCCCAATCCAATCTGCATGGCTACTATGGCCAAGTGCCTCTTCCCAGCTGCTAGTACCCCAGGAAGTGGATTCTTCCTCCTTCCGTCCCCTGTACCATCCCACTGCATCATCATCCTCACCTGGGCAGAGGGGTCTTGAAATAACTTATACATATATATATATATATATATATATATATATATATATATATATATATTATGTATACAATTAGCCAGAAGAGGGCACCAGACCTCATTACAGATGGTTGTAGGCCACCATGTGGTTGCTGGGAATTGAACTCAGGACCTTTGGAAGAGCAGGCAATGCTCTTAACCGCTGAGCCATCTCTCCAGCCCCAGAGGGGTCTTCTACCCACAGCGACCAGGCAACTGTCACAAAGTTCATATCTGATTGCAACACAGCTGGCTTGCTGCTGGACTCTGAGCAAAACATCAGTGCTCTGTTGGCTACAAAGTCTTCTGTGATGCTAACCCACCATCTACCTCTCCAGTGTCATCTGGGCCACCTAACTCACTGCTGCACATGGCTCTACACACCGCTGTTCCCTCCGCCAAAGGACCATCTGTCACCCCGTTCTCCATACAACAAGTTCCTCACTTCCTCGTGAGATGGGTTTTCTGACATAGGTCCTCTCTTGGGAATGTCTGGTTCCTGTTCATTTCCTTCGTAAAATCTGACCACCGTGTCATTGTTATTTTTCTCTGAGACTCACTGTTATTTCACAAGGCTACAAGTTCCAGATATAGAGACTACACTGCTTCTATCTATCACCATCTCCTGAGAACCTGTACACTGTCCAGCACAGAACAGGTACTTACCGCATGGACAGACAGAAGGGCGGTGGACAGATATAGAGATGCGTATGGATGGGAAGACGGATATGGATGAGTGGATGGGTGGATAGATGGATTGATGAGTGTATGGACAGGAAGTTAGATGGGTGATGGATGGATGGATAAATGGCATATAGATGGGTGGGTAGATGATGGATGGAAGGATGGGTAAGTGGTAAATGGATGGGCAGACAGACGGATGGGTCAGTGGGCAGATGGACAGTGGGTAGATAGACGTTGGATGAATAGGTGAATGGTAATGGATGGGTTGATAGATGGTGGATGGTGGGTAGATGGATGGATTGGTGGATGACAGATATGGATGATGGGTAGATGGATGGGTTGGTGGATGACAGATATGGATGATGGGTAGATGGATGGGTTGGTGGATGACAGATATGGATGCTGGGTGGATGTGCAGTGTGATGATGAAGGATGGGTGGATAGCTGGGTGAGTGGGTGCATAGCTGATGGTCAGAGGGATGGATAGGTCAGGAGGAAGGGGGATGGGTAGCCTCAGTGTCCCCACCCTTGCAGTCTGAGTGTCATTCCCGCCCATCTCACCATCTTTGTATGCAGCCACTAGCTGGTGCATCTGCTCATTGGTCCGGGAAGCCAAAATCTCAATGAGGCACTTCTCATCTGTGCCGACGCCCTGCAGGAGAGAAGGAACATATGGGGTAGAGCAGAATGGGAAGCTCCTAGCCACAAGAGACCCTGGAGCAGTCTGCGCTGTGACACCTCCTGCAGCCATGGTGTCTTTGGTTCAATTTTTAGGCATCATTTGGGAGATGCCATCCTAAGACTTAAGGCCCACCTATTCAGCAGCTGTTATGATTTCTCATTAAGAAATGCAATCTTGGCTCTAGGGATGTGGCTCACTTGATATAGTTCTTACCTGACACGCAATAAGGCCCTGTGTTTGACCCAGAGCTGCATAAAGCCAGGCACGGTAGGCATAAAGATCTAGTCCTAGTACTTGGGAAGTAGAGGCAGAAAGAAGGTTTAGGAGTTTAAGGCCAGTCTGGGCTACATGATACCCTGACTCAATAAATAAATAAAAATTCAAAAACCAGCACAATCCTGCGTTCTTTTCTCCCTAGAATCACGACTGAAAGCAAGATGGGCCATTGGCAACTTTACTGGCACAGTAAAGTTAACTGCAGAGATTACACTTTTGCTGCTATTCCTGAACAAATCCTCAGAGCCTCAAAGTGTACTGCCAGAGTTCTGCCCATAGAGTACACGGTGTTCATTAAGCAGGACTGAATGATCTTTGAATGAATTCTCTGAGTCACCCACCCAATGGAGCACTTTGTACATAAAACGAACATTTATAAAACCTTCAACAACAACGACTTCATCTTTCTAGCCACAATTTTCTCATCTATACAACGAGGAAGCTCTTTGTTACACTGCCAAATTCTAAGGCTGACCTGGAAGGCAATACATTCTCACATGGCCAATTGTACCCACTCAGAACTGAATCTATGTGTGGGAACTCAATGACAGCAGAGGTCATAGACTTTATACACTGCAAAGTGCCCGATACAACCAAGGGCTGTTGTGTGTATTTTTAGGGTGCTAGGGATGGAACACAGAGCTTCAAAGTAGGCATTCTATCTCTGAGTCACACACCTTAAACTGGGGGCTTTGTGTGTGTTTACACACACACAAGTATATGCATGCAGAGGTCAGAGGTCAGCTTCAGACGTCTTCTTTATCTCTCTCCATTTTAGCTTTGCAAACAAGGTCTCTTACTAAACCTAGACCTTGCTGTTCTGTCTAGACGGACTAACCAGTCGGCCCTGGTGATCACCTGTTCCCACTCCCTACAACACGGGGGTTAAGGGTGCCTGGCTTTTATGGAGGATTTGAAGTCAGGTCTTCACGTTTGCCATAGCAAGCACTTACCCATTGGGCCATCTTCTCAGTGCCCCACTCCCCACACTTTTTTGGTCTTTTCTGTAACCTAGGCTACGGTCTCGAACTTACCATCCTCTTGCCTTCACTCCCCAGTGCTGTGATTGCCAGCAGGCACCACCACACCTAACCAAGGGCTTTTTGCCCTCTTCCTAGAGGGCATCCCTCTGTCTCAAGCAGGTTAAGCCTTGCTCATAGCTGAACACATAGCCCCCAGCCTAGAATGTTCTCTGCACTCCTACCCACCAGAGCCTCTGCAGGCTTTTGGGTTCAACTTGGTCCTCTTAGACCCAGTGTCTTCAATAGTTTTTCTTGTGCCCTCAGCTTCTAGTGTGTTAGCATCTGTCTCCATGTCTCCACTTTCTCAGGACTAGGACTGCTGGCATGGGAATGAGAACAAAGGCCTCATTTTACAGGGTCTACTTTTCCCTAACCTCTGTCCACATCTATCAGATTGGCGAAGACTAGGAAACCCATCTGGGACATGTGCTGGATGGGCAGGGGCTGACCACAAGCTTGTGGCAAAGCCCAGAATTTACTACCCACATCTGCAGTGCACACTTAGACCCATGCTTCTTACCGAGATGGCATCTTTGATTTCTTTGGCATCACAATAGGCAAGCGGCCTCATGAGGTTCACGATCAGCCGCTCAAACTTCCCTGTCAACTCATACTTCAAGTCCGCGATGAGATCCTGGGGATGGAGGAGCACCACGGTAGAGATGAGTGACAAGTGAATGCTTTCTCTGCCTGGCCCAAGGCTGAGTCACCTTGCTGGACCCAGATCTTGGGAAGAGACACTACCATTGCCCCTTAAAGAATATTCAAGAGGCTTCAGGCCACTGCCCCAAGTCATGCAGCTGGCAGTGGGCCATGCAGGTTCAAGCCCTCAGCATTGCCCTCCCCCACCACTGTCAGTTCCACTGTCTGTGTCCCCTCGGATCCAGGAGTGTAAGAGAGTGGCTATGGCCGGGCGATGGTGGCGTACGCCTTTAATCCCAGCACTCGGGAGGCAGAGGCAGGCGGATCTCTTAAGAGTTCGAGACCAGCCTGGTCTACAAGAGCTAGTTCCAGGACAGGCTCCAAAGCTACAGAGAAACCCTGTCTCGAAAAAAAAAAAAAAAAAAAAAAAAAAAGAGAGTGGCTATGGCACAGGTCTGGGTACTCAGATGACACGTGACACTGAAGGACAAGAAAGAGCAGAGGAAGAGCCAGCTCACAAGCAGTCAGAGAATTACCTTGCCATAGAGGGACTTGTAACTCTGGCAGATCTCCTGCCTCTGCTTGTTGCTGCGGGAGGTGATCAGCTCCAGTATGGACTCTTTGTCACTGCCTAGAAAGAAGAGTTGAGGGCACCTGATGTTAGTGAAGAAACAAGACGTTGCCTTCAGGTTCACAGGCCCATGTTAATTCACTTTCAAAATGTCCTTTCCATTGTTTCAACTAAAGCTTCCTGGTGCGTGTGGAGCATGCCCAGAGGCGTTTATGGCGCTCTAAAGTGAGCACGCTTGGGACTGTACTCTTAACGTGAGTGCACGCTCACTCAGGAATGGGACCGTGGCTGTGTGAATCTGTACGGGCCTGCATTAAAATGTCCATGCTTGACTTGTTCAGTGAGAGCCCTGGTTTGGAAATGGCTGTGGGCCTTCTCCCCTGCTGCAGGTAATGAACCGTCCACCACTCAAGTCTCCTCTCTCCACTCTGCTTATCTCGACTTGCTCAACAAGGTGCAAGTCTACTGTATTTAGTTAAGCTATCACCCCGCCCAGCCTGCCTCCAGGAAGCCCTCCAGGCTGCTTCCTTTATCAGGCAGAGGCCCTGCAGCTTCAGCAGGTTACAGCAGAAACTTTCTGCTCTCAATAAGGAAATGGTAGCAGTGGTTCTCAATCTGTGGGTCGCAACCCCTCATATCAGCTATCCTGAATATAAGATATTTATATTACCATTCATAACAGTTGCTGGGTAGTGGTGGTGCACGCCTTTAATCCCAGCACTCGGGAAGCAGAGGCAGGCGGATCTCTGTGAGTTCGAGGCCAGCCTGGTCTACAAGAGCTAGGTCCAGGATAGGCTCCAAAGTTACAGAGAAACCCTGTCTCAAAAAATCAAAAACCAGGGCAGCTGAGGAGAGGGAGCCTGAAATGGCCCGATCCTATAGCCATACTGATGAATATGTTGCATATCACCATAGAACCTTCATCTGGCGATGGATGGAGATAGAGACAGAGCCACACATTGGTGCACCGGACTGAGCTCCCAAGGTCAAAATGAGGAGCAGAAGGAGGGAGAACATGAGCAAGGAAGTCAGGACCGCGAGGGGTGCACCCACCCACTGAGATGGTGGGGCTGATCTAATCGGAGCTCACCAAGGCTAGCTGGACTGGGACTGAAAAAGCATGGGATAAAACCGGACTCTCTGAACAAGGCGGACAATGAGGGCTGCTGAGAAGCCAAGGACAATGGCACTGGATTTTGATCCTACTGAATGTACTGGCTTTGTGTGTGTGTGTGGGGGCTAGCCTGTTTGGATGCTCACCTTCCTAGACCTGGATGGAGGGGGGAGGACCTTGGACTTCCCACAGGGCAGGGAACCCTGACTGCTCTTCGAACTGGAGAGGGGAGGGGAGTGGGAGGAGGGGGAGGGAAATGGGAGGCGGGGAGGAGGCGGAAATTTTTAATAAAAATATAATAATAATAAACAAAAACCAAACAAACAAAAAAACCCAACTCATAAAAGTAGCAAAATTAGTTATGAGGCAGCAATGAAATAACTGAATATATTAAAGGGTCGCAGTATTAGGAAAGTTGAAAACCATTCTAAAGGGACTTCTAAGTACCCATAGAGAGGGGTCATTGCATTCATAACACCTGAGCTCAAAGGGCCGCTGATGGAGTTCTCTGTGGCACAAATACAGAAACTGAAGCACAGAGACAGGTAAGGATTTTCACAAGGCCTCACAATGTACTTGACTTAGAAAGACCCAGCTGTCCTAACAGCATGTGTTCTGCCAACTGCAGACAAGCAAAGGTGGCAATACACACAAATTCAGGTCAGTGGACACCCTGAGGAAAGGCAGGGGAGTCGCCAGGCAGGTACTAACTCACCAAGGTTCCCAGTTATACTAACCAGGTCTGTTCCATAAGCTCAGGTCTATGGGTAAGGCTTCAGTATTTTTTCAAACCTCTCTTTAGTGGTTTGACATAAATATATACATGATCAAGCTCTCTGTAGCACAAATACAAAAAAAGTATATACATATATGTGTGTGTATGTATATACTTTTTTGGTTTGACATATTTTATTGCAAATTTATAAAATATGAAAAAAGACAAAAAATTAATTAAATAAGCTAGTCACACAGCTACAAAGCAGAGCACTTGTCTAGCATGGGTGAGATTCTGGGTCCAACCCCTAGCAACAGGAACAAAACAAAACAAAACAAAACCACATTCCAGGCTCCTCCCCCACCAACAGTTACTGTGTAGCCATTTCCATGGGCCGGGACATTCTCTCAAGGATGGAGGAGGAAGGCTTTTAAGGCATAGATGCTCATGAAATTTACAGGGCTCAGAAGTTCTGGGATCTTAGTGGATTCAGAAAGCACAGACTGCGACATGGACCAGGAAGCTCTTCCCCAGGATTATAAAAACAGTAACAATGGCTGGGGACAGGGAAGCTTCGCTGATGGAGCTGCTTGCAAGCTGGGCAGCGAGCATTAAGGATGCAGCTTTCCAGGAAAGTAGGCTTTTCGGTATGCAGCTGTTTTGGGGTCACCTATGCTGCTGTAAGTAACCCCAATAAACCCACTGGTTCATCAAACTAGATGAATTTGGAACGGTGACTTTGGTTTGTTGGGGTGCCCTAACTGGATAGACTAAAGTCTGTTCATGTTTCTCTAGGAAAAGTCACAGAATACTAATAGATGGCTCGAGGGGAGGCCACATACAGAGCGGACTGGCCACCTTCCATGCACCCTCCTCCCCATGGGACCCACTCTTGGGTGGCCGACACCCACCGAAGCCTTTCATGGCTGTATACAAAGCCTCAGCATCCTGATTTGGATCAAAGTCTGGGAAGTCATGGATGGAGCCTCGGTACATCGTGCCCTGTGGAGAGAAAAGCAGAGGGTGAGTCCCAACCTTGGACCTGGACCCAGGTCAGACGGCTAGCTCTGCTTCAGGATGAGCTCTGCTCCTTAGAGGAAAAACAAGTGCGGAGGTCACCTGGGAAGGGAGTGGCGGACTCTTCAGAATAGTCGGAGGATGCAGCCTGCTCAAAAGACAGTGCCATCCTCCAAGGGAGGGTGGCTTGGCCAAGGCTCATCACCCTTCATCACCTAGCACCAGCAGGAGAGGTCCCTGTGAGTGACAAGAGCCCCACCTGTGGTGTGTGTGTGTATAGCTGGAGGGCAACCACAGGTGTTGTTTCTCAAGTGTCACCTTCGATGTTTTTGTTTGTTTTGAGATGGGGTCTCACTACATTGGCCCAGGACAGCTGCTACGTAGACTATGCTGACCTTGAACTCAGAGACACCCCCCCCCCCCCCCCCCCCCCGTCACTGCCTCTTAAAAGCCTGGGATTAAAAGCCTGCGCCACCACACCCTGTCCTACCTTATTTATTTATTTTTGTTAAGAATGGCTAAAAGTTCATTATTACTGTGTTTAGAGGGTGGGTATGTGTCGGCCATGATGCACATGCAAAGGACAGCTTTGTGGAGCCAGTTCTCTCTTTCCGCCTTAGGTGGATGCTTGCTCTCTCTCTCTCTCTCTCTCTCTCTCTCTCTCTCTCTCTCTCTCTCTCTCTCTCTCTCTCTCTCCACCTTTAGGATGGCAGGCTTGTGTGGCAAGCCTCTTTACCCACTGAGACATCTTGCCAGGCCATGCATCTTGTTTTGGATTCTTTGTTTTTCAAGGCTCTTTCTACAGAGCCCCAGCTTTCCTGGAGCTTACTATGTAGACTAAGTTTATCTCAAACTCCCAGAGATCCACCTGCCTCTGTTAGGATTGAAGGCATGAACTACCTACCATGCCTGGCTTACCGTTATCTTTTGAGAGAGGGTCTCTCAGGGGCCTGGGGCTCACATATCATAGGTGGCCTGGCCACTGGGCCCCAGGGACTCACTTGTTTCTGCCTGCCCAACACTGCTCTTACAAGGACAAACCACCATTGCTTTTTTTTTTTTTTTTTTTTTTTGCGGGGAGCGGCAGGTCTGGGTTCTCAGGCTTGAATGCAGGTCCTCATGTTTTACATAGCAAGTAGTTTGAAGAGGTCTGAGCCACCTTCCCAGTACTCCTAACCATTTTTCAAGGCATTTTACAGTTTACAAAGCCTCTTATCTCCATGAACACAATTATATTAGCCACTGTGGCCATGTTTAAGGTGGCATCTACAAAGAAACCCTGAGAAGGAGTCCCACAGACCCCGGTCCTCTTCCTTATTCCCCTCAGCTGCACAAACCTAACAGCTGCCAAGTACTCAGGGGACCCAGAGCTACTCTCAGATTCAGTGCCAAGATGAGCACTGATCCTGGGGGCCCAGTAAGCTGAGCTGTGAACTGGCATCTAAGGATAAGCTGGCAGGGTCCTTGCAGGCCAGAAGAGGAAGGCAGAGAGCCAACGGACCTCAGACATCAGATCAAAGCTGAATGCACAATGGGCTGCTTTACGGAGGAGTCAGATGTGGGTCAGCTTTACAGTATGGAGAAGCATGGGGTCTGGGAGAACCACTTGGTAAATCCAGTACACACGGGGCTGTTGCTGGGCAGGCACACAGCACACAGTCTGTGCCAGGCCCTGGGTCAAGGGCTGAAGATTCAGAAAAACCGAAGATCTAATTTTGTTGAGCCCCTCGCCCAGTGACAGAGATGAACCACAAATGGTTGTGTAAACACCTAAAGAGAGAGGCACGGTACAGAGGAAACAGCTAAGCCCAACACCAGCTCCAGAAAGAGATTATAAAAGGTTCTGTAGAAGGAGGAGCAGCGGGAGGCTGAGGAGCCCACAGACTGTGTCTTAAGGAGTGAGACATGGACAGGCAAAGCCGGAGTCCTCCCATGGTCCTGTGTCCCCTGGTGGCTCCTCCCACAGAGTCCAGCCAGACATCTGTCTGCCCTCTGCCATCGGTCACCGAAGCTGACTCTTCAGAGGTATGCATGTGTGGGTGCAGGGCAACTATTTAAAGTACTCAAAGGGACACAACCTTCTTCCCGCCATTCCCTATTCGGGAATCCCCTGCAATCTGATCTCAGGCCTGGACAAAGCAAGAGACAAGGGAAAGGATGGCACATGCTGGCCCCACCTCCTGCCTAGATTCCCTCCGCCCTCTTCAGCCTTTCTGAGGCCTGCCTGTTACATTTGCATTTACACAGTACCACCCTGGATAGCCTGATCCAGGGACCTGAGTGAGATCCAGTGTCAGGCCTGGTCTGTGCATGGCTCAGAGACTGACCAGAAGAGACCCTCAAGGCCCTGCTGTCAGAAAAAAGACAGTGTACAGCTGGAATTTTACCTTCTAACCATCTGGTGTTTCTCTCTGTATATCCCGGTCTAGCAATGTCAGAAAATAATTACCATTAGCTTCTAGGGTGGAGAAAAAGGGGGTAGAGGGAACCAGAATGTCTGCTTTGCAAAGGGCCTTAAAGACTTTTAGTCTAACCTTCCTTCCTCTTGATCCTTTTGGGAGTTTTGTTTGTTTGCTTGACATAAGGTCTCATGTAGCCAAGGCTGGTCTTGAACTCATTAAGTAGCCAAGGCTCGCCTTGAACTCTTGACGCACCTGCCTCTGTCACCTGAGTGCTGGGATTACAGGTGAGTGACACCACATCTGGCCCTTAGATTCTTGACTCCACAAGGACAGGAGCTGTCATACACAGGACATGACCGCACAGGACAGAGTGGATCCCCACAGCCAGCAGAGGCTTAGCAATGGAGACCAGAGAGGGCTTGCTAAATGTAACTGAGTTGAATGATGGCTGAAGATGTTCTCCTCTGCGGGGAAGAATGCTGAAGAGGGAGGCAGGTAGTGGGAGAGCAGCTTGACTTCTTAGCATGGATTCCTAGCACCAATGCTCAGCATTGGAGATGCTGGGACCAGCAACAGAGTGTCCAGCTTTGAAATAGCTTTCTGGGAGTCAGGTCCTCTGGGGTCTATCTGGGGCAGCCAGCTGCTGCCATGACTCATGATGTTTTTCTTTCCACCTCCCTGAGTCCACATGTCCTTCATCTCTCTAGCTCCAACCTCCTTGCCACCAATTCTCAGGCTCACTTGGAGAAAAAAAGGTAATGGATCTTAAAATTTCAAAGCCCCAAAATAGAGAGGACAAGTGACATGTGACCAGCCAGCATGTCAGAGGTCTGACTGAGAAGGTCAAGATGGCTGTTTCTAACAAACCAAGCTTTCTCCCTTCCTGCCAGATGCCAGAATGGTGTGGCAGTTCATAAGGGAAGGAGTTTCTTCCTCAGTTAATGATACCCACCTATCTCTTCTTGAAGACTTAACATGGAACGATTGTCCTGCACTGACTCCCCTGATGGGATGGCAGCTTTTGGAGACCTGTTTCCTCTCTGTGTCAGGGTGACCCACATTCAAGCTATAAACAGGCATCAGTGCTCCACCACGCCTAGACCCCAAAGGCTTCTCACATGGAGATTCTTGTTTCCAGGGAAACTAGAGCCACCCACTCATCCATCTGTTATTCAGCTGCCTATCTACCTACCAATCCATGCATTGCTCATTTATGCTCAGTCTATCCTCCCATCCATTTATCTGTTTGTCTGTTCATGTATCTATCAATCTGTCTATCTGCCATTCCATCTACCTACCAAGCAACCCATCCATCCATCCATCCATCCATCCATCCATCCACCCATCCATCCATCCATCCATTTCTCACTGAGAATCTACTAGGTGCTTATCCCAGGGACCTGTAAGAACTCACAGTCGGTTAGGGAACTACATGGTAAGTGCACCCACAATCCAATCAGCTAAGTACATCACAGGGGCTGGAGAAGAAACCTTGTGAAGGCTGGGCCTGCATTTGTCTTGCTTACTGATGTATTTCCAGCCCCCAGCATAGGACCTAGGATATCTAGGCACACCTTGGTATTTGCTTCAGAAGTAGAGGTGAATGACTGAGAATACATGCTGAGCAGATTAGAGCTGACTTCCTGGAGATTATGTCTGAGTCCCTGTGAGTTCTACAGGATGAGTAATGGTGGTCCTCTACCCTCGGGAGAGAGGCTGTGGAAATTACCACACAGAGGAGATATGGCAGAGGGCTGGGAGACAGTGAGAACATTGCAGAAAGGAACCCCAGGATACAGTGCTTAGGAGCCGATGCCCAGAGTCTTTCAACTCACGTGGGGTACAATGAGAATGAAGAAGAAAATGAGGTTGCAATGTTACCGAGAGCTTGCAGTCCTGTTGGCTACCCTAGGCATGCCCCCTAAGTCAGGGCCTGGTTCTTGCACCTGGCATTGCTGTCTCTGCCCATTAAACAGAGATGCCCCTCATGATACTGTCTCCAAGATTTTGCATTTTTCTCCAGGAAGTTTAACCATGTAACTAACCCATCTTCTGTGTAGGTTAAAAACTGTCAAACAGCAGCAGTTTCAAACTGATGTATTTCTCAAGGTCAATAGTAGGGATGCCTTAAATTCTTTTCGATCTCTGAGATAAAATACCTTGAACAAAAACAACTTAAGGGAGAGGGGGCTTATTTTGGCTTATGGTTCAAGAGCACAGTGCATCATGGTGGAGAAGTTGGGGTTATACTCCTTCTATTGTCAAGAAGCAGAGAATAATAAAGGTTTGTGCTTAGCTCACTTTCTCCTCTTCATACTGTCTAGGATCCCAGCCTAGGGAATGGTGTTACCCATAGTGGGTAAGTCTTCCTACCTTAATTAACCTAATTAAGGTAATCCTCCAGAGCTGGGCATGGTTGCATACCCCCTTAATCCCAGGCCTCAGGAGGCAGAGGCAGGCAGACTGGTCTAAACAGTGAGTTTCCAGGCCAGCCAGAGCTATATAAAGTGTGTGGGGGGGTGGACGAGGAAGAGAATCCTTCCAAAGACCATTTCCTAGGTGCATCTAGATCTCATTAAGCTGACAACTGAGATTAATCATTACAAGGCTCATGTTAGAGGCAACAAGTGCCAAGATAGATTCTGAGATGGTTCTCGAAAGCTCACAGTCAGATGCCCAAGGTCAATGACCATAAGATTAGAAGTTGCCTAGAGGGGCTGTGAAGCACAATTAATAAAAATTTAGAGAGAGAAACTGGGGTTCAACCTGAAGGTCAGAAAAGCAAAATAGCTAGCCACTGGCTCTTACCTTATCCTCAGTCTGAAAATGGCGATCCTGTTTCCAGGAATCTCAGAACGAGACTGAGACTTAGAGATGTCTCCTCCTGTTTTATAATCCTTTTTAGTTCTGGGATTAAAGGTGCGCACCACTGGGATTACAGGCATGCACTGTCTGGTTTCTATGGCAACTAGTGTGGCTACTAGGATTAAGTGTATTTGTTACCACTGCCTGGTCTGTATGGCTGACCAGTGGGGCTGTTTTACTCTCTGATCTTCAGGCATGCTTTATTTATTAAAATAAAAATGATATGTCACTACAGGGCATGGAGGAGACAAGAGGCACCTGCCAGGCTGTGGGGCATGCTGCCCCCCCTATTGTGGCTACTTCATCTCTGCCCTTCTCCCTCTGTGGATGGTGTGGGTGGGTTCTTGCGCTGTTTGGGCTGAAGATAAAACAATCAAGGTGACACCAGGGAAGGATGGCTAATGGCCCACACAGGCTTGGCCAAAGTGTTCACGGAGAGAAACTAAGTGGGGATCTAGTTCAGTCCCCCATGCAGCTCTGCACAAGGATGGAGAAGTCTTTTCATTGCCTGCCTGCTAGCTCCACAATCTAAGATATCACACAGTCATGAGCACTGCAAGCAAAATGGGACTTAGCTCTAGCTGCTAACATAAAGCTATAGAAACATTCCCTCAAACCATCTAGGCCTAGCTCCCACAGGCCATGGCTCACCCCGTTATGGAAGTTTATATTCCTAAATGCCACCTGTGCAGCTACCCAGGCTACCTGTAACCAGCCTGTCCCACCCCATGCAGATAGGATTCTGGAAGCAGATACTCAGGACGGAGGGAGCAGGGGAGAAAGCTTTCCACCCTGAAATATTTAGCAGACCCCGCTGCCAGGTGGTGAGCAGCCTGGGCCCTGGGGCTCCAGCCTGTGAGGCCCCACCCCAGCTACTGCAGGTGTCCTGGGCCTCCTAGAAAGCAGATACACATTATCTAGACGGATGATTGCCTATACGGGAACTCTAGCAGAGAGCAACCATAGCCAGCTCTGGTACCCACCTCATCCTGCAGCTGCTGGGATCCCAGGACACCCACCCCTCTCTCCCTGTCTGCAAAGTGTTTTTGTATTTGTTACTGCATTTCAATACCAAATCTCACTACTAAACAGGCCACAGAGCCACGTCTCCTGGGGCCTTCCATGGGAATCATATTCTGCCTTCCTCCCAAGTTCAGTTCTTTGGAAGGTGACAGAAAGGACCCATCATCATGATGGAAGGGGCTGAGGTGAATGGACCCAAGGAGTGTGAACAATGTGCTGTGTGTCTGTGAGGGTGTGTGGGTTTGCACACGTGCGTGTGTGTGGGAGGCACACTGCAGACGGTGCTAAGAGCAGGCAATAGACAAACTTCCTTCTTCACACTGCCCCGTCTTCGGCAACCTTCTCCCTCTTGAGGTTTCTGCCCGCCAGGCACCCAGAATTACCCTTTGCCCTGACTACACTGGATTCTTTCTGTTCTGGCCTTCTGATCCAGCCAGTCTGCCCCAGACCCCTCTTGTTTTCCAAAGCCTCTCAACCCAAAGCGGGTGCCCTCCTGCTGGCCTCAGACCTTTTTCACATCCCACCAAAGCTAGTGCATGGACATCTGACTTGCATTCACACCCAACCCCCCTGAAACTTGCTTTGTCTATTGGTCCTGGCCCAAACCTCTGAACCCCAAGTCTTGGCCTGAATGATCTTCCAGCTTGACTTGTTTGAGTCATTCAGAACCCTGCAAGGCAAGTGCCTCCCATCTTCTGCCCATACACACACACAGGAAGAAGGAAGCAGTGGCAGCTCCCGTCCTGGAGCTTTGTGCACAACAAGGAATATTTTTCCAGACGGCCTGATCAGAGAGGCTATGGGACAAAGCATGCTGCTCCTCAGGGGCGTGGAGGGAAGCTGTGCAAGAGCTATTTAGAGTCTGTCTTGCATCATATAAACACGACTCTGCAAGCTGCAGCTATCCTTGGTGCATTGTGTGTCATGTCACAAGGAGGGATGATGTGAAATTAGCTCTCAGTTCGGTCAGTGGGTAAGAGGCTTGCTCTGTGACTGGAAGTTATAGAGATGGAGTAAGCAACAAAGGGGGTCTGCTGGGGGTCCCTCAGCTCATCCTCCCCTTCCAGTGCCAGGTTTGCACTGTAAGGGTAGCCAAGTGGGACCCCTTCTCAGGTAAGCCCTGAATGACACAGAGGAAGCCCTTATGCCTCACTTAGTCACATAGGAGAGAATGTTTCATTTGGTCTCAAATTCTATCACCCAACAAAGTGGCCAGACAGCATGAAAGACCGAGGTCATGATCTTCCCAGCCAGGAAAACATAACCCCAATGGGTATAACATGGAACCCATCTCTTCGGGGCATAAGCACCCCTCATTGCGATCTAGTGCCTGTCTAGTTGCCCATCTCCCTTCCTGGGGTCCCATAGTTCTGGTGGGGTCACTTCAACTTCCCACTCTGAAAAACATGTTACCCAGGCCCGGCCAATGAGGATAAAACCCAGAACCACTGAAAATAAGTTGCACTATTGTATCCGGGTCTCTGAAGACTGGATAACAGAAGCCTAGAGGTGCACGATGCCCATGGCAGGCAAGAAAGAACCTCTCAGGAATGAAGCAATCTAGAAAGAGCTGCCCACCAAAGCAGAATTCTCACTCTGTTGTCTAAGAGTTGGATCCAACCAGTCCCAAAGCCCTGCACTTCCCAGTACTTGAGTCAATTCGCATCCTTTTGTACCTGGGATACTGTGCATCATCTCTGGTAGTTTGCATAGGAAGAGCTGTGAATTTAGAGCCACTTCTAGTCCTTTAGGGATGAAAGTACCCGGGCTTACCTGAAGGTACCAGGGCTTAGCTGAGGACCCCAAGGGTTAACTGAAGGTACCTACCTAGCTTAGCTGAGGGTACCTGGGACTCTGGCCTACTGATGCTAGGGTTCCCAGACCGAAGGGTAGAACATTGAGGAGGAGAGACCCTTACCTGTGCTGTTTTGGCCATGGTCTCAGGTTCTGTAGCAGAAACCACTGTGGAAAGACAAAGAAAATTTGAGAGACCACTCCAGGACTCTGTATCTCTCTGTTTTGTTTTTGTTTTTTTCCCACTTCATTTTCCTTCTTGTTCTCATACCCAGAGACCTGGTGGAGCCAGGAACTTTGTTTTTCAGGGGAGAGTGGCTGGATTAGATACTGTACAGCCAGTCTTAGCAGGGTGGGAAAGGAACCTGGAGAAGGGGGGCTGAGTATGAGCACTGACCTAGCACTGACCCCGGCCCTGCTGTGTGCCTGGTATCTCCCCTAATCCTTTTAACAATCCTTACAGGCAGCAGGTGCTCTTTGTAAGAGAAAGAAGACCAAGGCTGGGTACCATATTTGGTCCAAAGTCATTTAGAACTCCGAATCCAGAGCCCCTGTGTGCTACATGCACTTTGTGTGCCCTTGTTCCAAGCCACTGAGAATGACTTCCCAGCCAGGCCTTCTCGCATACAAATGGGAAGAAGCAGGAGTTCCAGGGTGCCTCTCTGAGGACATCATCTCAGCTTGGGCATGTCGCATTCGCCCATCATCTACCCCAGCCAACCATGCCCTGAACCCCAAAAACACAGCGGGACATACTCAAGACTGGACGATCCCATTTTCAAAGTCCCAGAAGCACCTGGTGACCAAAGGTGATGGGATGTACCCCTGGGTGGCCAGCCAGAGGTCTCACACAGATGCCTGGGTAGGAGGCAACACAGAGGTCAATGTGACTGAGGTGACTGAGGTGGCAGCAGACAGAAGGATGGTGATAGGGTGACCTGAGGTCACTGTGAAGACTTGGCTCTACTCTGGTGGAACACGGCCATCACCACAGTGGGAAACTTGAACAAACAGGGTGAAATAGCTTACTGAAACCGGGGAAGGACTATGGGTTGGAGGGGTCAGGGACAAGCGCTACAACGAAGTCGGGACACAGGTGTATAAATAAATAAATTTATAAATAAATGAAAAGGGGAAGCGAAGCGGGTGCAGAGCTGAACTGATCTCACGAGCACTCAGCAGAAGGGCAGGAGATGCAAGTTAAGCAATCGGGAACCACGGAGGGCCACTGACCGCCACTTGGAGCGGCAGGCGTATGCGGACCGCCTTAAAACAGCTCCAAACTGCTTTGTAAGAGCAAAAATAACTTACTTGCAAGGAATGAACTAGAAAGGAGTGTGGAGCCATAGAGACCTGCAACTCAGCACTCTCCAGCCCTACACATCTCCTAACTTAGGAGACGGCTCCCTTGACACTGGTTAGGTCTGTGACTGGGGCTTAGCGCTCATTTCTGAGTTCACGGTTAAGCTAAGCACAAACTGCTGGGGGATGGGACCTGAATCACTTCCAGCATAGAGCAGACACATGAGGGGTGGTGGTTTATTGCACTGGTGGGGCGTTAGGTACAGGAGCTTTATCAGTTTGCCCCCATGTTGCCTCTGCTGGAGTCGGGCAGTCAGCAAGGAGCAGTGATCTGGTAATGCTGGCATTTGGGGGGCACAGACGGAGATCTGCCTGCGATTGAAGCTCAGCTACAGGAAACCCTGCTGTTGCCCGGGCAACAGGGGGCCCCTTGCTATAAAAGGGCAGCTCTCACCAGAAAATGAAAACCTCACATGTGAAGGGGTGACTTCCAGGACTGGGCCCAGAACAAGCTCTGGGGTTTCCCCAAGCCTGGAGACTCAAGGGGCAACCGGTGAAGGAACCAACCCCCAAACTGCCAGAGACCCGGGGGAGTGAAAGAGGCCCAGGAAGTGAGCTGACAGTAGGGTGGGAGGGCTGGGACTTGTCACTTGAAGGCCAAGGCACTTTCTTTTGGCGTGGTTGCTGGAAACTTCAGCAGCTGGCTGGCGCCCAGGCCCATCTGGACGACAGCCCCTTTCCACAGAGAGCCAACTCCAAGGAGAGGCCACCATGCCTTTGGGGGAAACTCCAAGGGCAGTTTCTGTGGGCCCATTGGGGGCCTGCCTCCTGTGTATGTGGAAAGTGAGTTTCCTTGATAATTTAACGTTTAGATTGCAGTTCAGAGGATCAGTCTGGTTCATTCCAACAAGGAAGCTAAAGGCTGAAGCACGGAGGTGGCTGTCTGAGCACTGGGGCCCCTCCCATGACAATCTACCCCACACGCTTCAGACTGGCTAAGCACCCATTGGCCCAGGATCCTAGCTGAGGCCTGAACCATCTGACCTCCAAGCCTTTTTCAAGATGGCCAGGACTCAGCTAGCAGCTCTACCTATAGTTCCATGTCACACAGCTGGAGACAGGCCCAGGGTATGTGATTCCTGCTGAGTTCCCTCTCTGGGACTTAATGAGATGAGATCAATGCACAGCTCTCCTCTTTGGGAAACCCCATTGTCAATACAAACGACTTCTCTATATTTCAGTGAGCCCTTTCCACGACAGAACACTGGGAAGGAAGGTTCTCCCCAGATCCCAGGACTCCTCAGCCCTCCCTCAATCTGTAAGTTTTACCAACTTACCAGAAAAAGATGCTCAAGACTGGTTAAAACTGGCTTCTCTCTCCTCAGAGCCCTAAGTCTCTTTCATCTGACCACCCAAGCAACTGGATCATTCCTGAAAACCCCTCCCTCTGGACAGTGACCTGGATAGCTTCTTCCTGGGTGGCTATCTCCTCTGCCCTGGTCTTTGGTGGGGGTGGGGGCAGGAACAGGGTCCTATTGCCCAACCTAGAGAATGGACAGGGGTCAGTCACTGTGTCTCCTGAGCTCTGACTTACGTAATAAGTTGTTTAAACTGAATCTCAGTTTGCACATCTGCAAAGACATTGGAATTCCAATGTGAACTGTGACACAGCAGATGAAAAATGCTTAGTTTGGCATACAGAGGAAAAAAAAGCAATAAGTGATCATTTTTATTGGGCTAAGTTTAACATGAAATCAAGATCCCCAAGTTCAAAACCTGACACTGCAAACACCTTGTTCAGGACTTTGAACCACTTGAGTTGCTTCTCTGCCTCAGTTTAGAAATTTCCTACTTAGAAATGGGAACTCTGTAAGGTTTTCTTAAGATAGTGCAAGACAGCGTGCAAAAACCACCCTTTCTGAGGGAGACCAAAAGAGCCCGCCTGAAAGTAATCGAAACGCTTTTTTACAATTTATTTATGTGTATGACTGTTTTTGCCTGCACGTATGGAAGTGTACCCCGTGTGTATCTGGTGCTTACAGAGGTCAGAAGAGGGTGTGGGAACCCTGAGACCGGAGTTAGAGATGGTTGTGAGCCACCCTGTGGATGCTGTGTCCCCTGTGAGAGCCACAAGTGCTCTTGACCACTGAGCCACTTCTCCAGGCCTGCACAAGTAACTTTTTAAATATTTCTTTTTATTTACGCTTAGGTGTGTACGTCTGTCTGGATGAACGTATGCCACACATGAGTGTATGGAGAGCAGAAGAGGGGGTTGGATTTCCAAGGGGCTGGAGCCATAACAGTTGTGAGCCAAAGGACCTGGGTGCTGGGAACCAAACTTGGGTCCTCTGGAAGAGTCGCAAGTGCTCTGAACCACTGAGCCATCTCTCTAGCCTCGGACTGTTTCTTTTTAGCGCAGTTTTGCTTTTTTTTTTTTTTTTAAACTCGATACGGGGTCTCTTGTATGCCAGCCTAGCCTTGAACTTACTATGTGTCCTCAGATGATATACAAGGTGACCCTCAAGCTTCCATCTCCCAAGTGCTAGGATTGCATGCGTGCATCAATGCACCCAGTTTATACAGTGCCGAAGACTGTATAAACCCAGGCTGGCTTCCAGGGCGCTAGCAAGCACTCTACCAACTGAGCCACACCCACAGTCAACCAAATGTATTTCCGTGCCATATGTCAAGTTGGCCATTCAGAGGAACTGCAGACCTTTGCAAATAGAACATGGGCTTTTTTGCAGGAAGCTGTTCACTTCTGCCCAATCAGTAGACAGCGAGTGCAGGCATTGTTCCGCACAGGAGAGATCTTATCTATAGGAGGACAATGGAGGTCTAATTGGCCCAAATGGAAATGACCACAGGTGACCCTGACCCGAGAGACTTCATATGCATTATAGGCCTGGGCCACTTCTTACCCCCTAGAAGACCAACCTCATCCCTTTGTTTACCTGACTGCAGGGTTCCATCATCCCACCCCATGTTTTGATTTTGTTGTTTTGAGAAAGGTCCTTATTATATAGTCCAGGCTGGTCTGGAACAGGTTACCCCCCTCCCTCAACCTCCTGTGTCCTGGAATTACAGATGTGCACCTCCAGGCAGGTTCCCTTGCCTCTTTTGGAGTGCCTGGCATATTAATGCCATACAGAGGTCATCGTTATGGTTTTCCCCTCCTAAACTGTATAATTTCAGTTCATTTCAAAGATGAAAATAAACTGGCAAGTAGAGCCAGGATGACGGCACACATATTAAGTCCCAGAACTGCAGACACAGAGACAGGTGGATCTCGGTAAGTTAAAGGCCAATCTGGTCTACATAGTTCCAGGGTAGCCAGGGTTTCAGAGTGCAACCCTGCCTCAAAACCAAACTTGGCCAGTAAAACAGTTTCACAGGTAAAAGCGCTTGCCATGCAAGCCTGGTGACCTGAATTTGATTCCCAGAACCGTGAAACAGACTCCACAAAGCTGTCCTCTGCCCCCCCCTCTCTCTCTCCACACACACATCCACGCACATCCACAGTGCACCAATAATAAATTATCTTTTTAAATGATCGAAACTTTGGACCAGCCCTACTTCAAACTGTATGTGTGAAGAGGAGGGTTGTAAGAATCTCCTTCCTACAGCGCCTTCCAAAGCCAGGTCTCTAGGCCCAGAATTCAAGGTCCTTGGCTACCCTTCATGGTTTCTGTCCCCTCCTCTCCCTAAGTCAGGAATGCCGGCTACTATCATTTTTCTACCCAACCTTCTAGTACCTAAACCAGTGTTCTAGCTTTATTAACACATTCTAAAGATTTTTTTCCCCCAAAATGACCAAAGGCCAACCTTAGAGATTAACTTAACGTTTCAGGGTCATAGCAGCCAGCAAAGTTGAGAACCAACTGACTGGTCTCAGTTGTTATCTCAACTGGGGAGCCAGGGAGGTTTCCTCTCCTTGGAATCCCCACAGGCTCCACACCACCCTCCCTTGACTGGCTTGTGGTCAACCATTGAGGATTTGCCATTCCTGTGTAGCTGGAGGTCACTGACCCTGAATGCACCATGGGGAAGAAAAAAAAATTCTCTTCAAAGAAAACTTTTCTGGGTTATCTGATTCTAGTTTTTCTGTCTTCAGGCTCTTTACAGCTCAGTGAGTTGTGGGTGACTAATGTTCATACACAGTATTCTAATAACTTGCACATTCCACTGTCTCTTCCTTCCCCCTTGGGTGGAAAAACCAGTTTTGCCTCTAAGTGCATAGCCCTTTCAATATGACGGTGGCTATTGATTCCATTTTGAGCTGGTTACTAATAACTTCTTGGACTAGTCCATTGATTGTAAGTAGAATAAAACCTTGAGCAAAAGATCATTTTTATTTTATTGCATGTGACTCATGGTTTGACCCTTTCTGGGGGACACGACAGCACAGCTATTGTGCCTGCTGTGAGCCTCTCTGGTCAGGAATGGCCGTTCCTAAAGGTTGTCTTGCACTGAGAGGCTAAGAAACCAATCTTTCCAGGATGCTTTTCCTCAAAAGCACTGACCCCTCACTCCGCTCACAAGGAAACCAAATCCAAGGTATTTTCTGGCATCTCTTCATCTAAAGTCTATCTGTCTGTCTGCCTGCCTGCCTGCCTGTCTGTCTGTCTGTCTGTCTCTCCATTACTTTGGCTAGAAGTACAGAGCTAAGTACTGTCCCGAACCTCTCCTCTGGAGTCACCTTAGATTCCCAAAGAATAACACTGTACCGAACAGATCACCCTGTGAAGAGGACAGTCATTCCGTGAGGGCAAACTCTACCCTGGGGCAGAAGTGGTCGGTCAGTAGGAACCAGAATGAGCTCCTAAAGCAATGGTATTGATAAGGACAGAGATAATGGCATCTATGAACCATCTAGAAGAACCAGAATGGAGACATTGAACTCTAAACCACATGGAGACCAGGACTAGTTGACTGTGCACAGCTCCTGCCCCAGTTCTTCCTCTCTTCAGACCTAAGACTCAAGTCAGTATCCTAAAAATGGGCTTGTGTTGCAGCCTCCCTCAGCTGTTCTTCTTCCCAACTTGGTCATATTGAATAAACTTCATATATATATATATATATATATATTTACTATATATATATATATTTACTATATATATATATATATTTACTATGACTGGTCTCAAACTGGTTTATTGGGATCAGGTGGCTAAGCCTTGCCAGCTAGGGCTGCAGAAGTCCAGGTTTACGTGATAAAAACTCCAGTTATAGCCACGAGAGGTTTCTTTAGGGACACCATTGAGAAGTCACAGGGGAAGAAAAAAAATGGAAACATTGAACTAAATTGCTTTGCTCCCCATGCTGTGACCAGAGGGGAAATGACCTGAGAAGTTGAGTAACTTGTCCAAGTCCATAGAGAAAATTACTGATTAACTGGGGACTAATGAGAAAACAAAACAAAGCA
Organism: Arvicola amphibius; assembly: GCF_903992535.2. Lineage (NCBI taxonomy): Eukaryota > Metazoa > Chordata > Mammalia > Rodentia > Cricetidae > Arvicola > Arvicola amphibius. The sequence continues at coordinate 65,916,272 of NC_052050.1, read as the reverse complement.
ACAAACCTACTAGCAACTTAGGGTCACTAGTGGGAGCTGGGGCTAGGATAGAAACTGGGGCAGCCAAGGCTCCTGTGTCTATGGCACTGTCACCCTAGGACAGAAAATGGGACAGCCAAGGCTCCTATGCCCACGCACTGGCTGACTAATACTAAAGTCTCCTCATCAATAACTACAGAGGAAAAGAAATGAGCACTGGCCGGGCGGTGATGGTGCACGCCTTTAATCCTAGCACTCGGGAGGCAGAGGCAGGCGGATCTCTGTGAGTTCGAGGTCAGCCTGGTCTACAAAAGCTAGTTCCAGGACAGGCTCCAAAGCCAGAGAGAAACCCTGTCTCGAAAAACAAACAAACAAGAAAGAAAGAAAGAAAGAAAGAAAGAAAGAAAGAAAGAAAGAAAGAAAGGAAGGAAGGAAGGAAGGAAGGAAGGAAGGAAGGAAGGAAGGAAGGAAGGAAGAAAGAAAGAGAGAGAAAGAAAGGGAAAGGAAAGGAAAGGAAAGGAAAGGAAAGGAAAGGAAAGGAAAGGAAGCCGGGCGGTGGTGGCGCACGCCTTTAATCCCAGCACTCGGGAGGCAGAGGCAGGCGGATCTCTGAGTTCGAGGCCAGCCTGGTCTACAAGAGCTAGTTCCAGGGCAGGCTCTAGAAACTACAGGGAAACCCTGTCTCGAAAAACCAAAATAAAAAAAAAAAAAAAAGAAAAGAAAAGGAAAGGAAAGAAAAGAGCACTGGTTAGATAGACTTTTTCTGAGGGGGCACATATGTGTGATGGAACAGCTTGTGAGAGTTGGGAGTTGGTTTCTTTTCTTCTACCACGTGGGTCCTGGGGCTTGAACTCAGGTCATCAGGCTTAGTGGCAAGAGCCTTTACCGCTAAACCATTTCACTGCTCACGTCCCTACCCTTCGATCCACTTTTAAAATAACAGAAAAAGTACATGTTGTAGGTTGGGATGTAGCTCAGCTGCCAGAGTACCTGTCCAGCATGGACAAGGCCCTGGGTTTGATCCCTAGCACCGAATAAATCAGGCATGATAGTACACACAAGCAACCCTAGCATGTGGGAGGTGGAGGCTGGAGGATTAGAAATTCATCATCAGTTATAAAGCATTTTCAAGGCCAGCCTGGGGTACTGTTCGGCTGGGACTTCCAGCTCGCTCCTTTGAAAGCCTCCATTTCTCTCTCTTCAAACCTGGCTCTCTTGGTGAATCTCCAACAGAGACCGAGACTGCCAAAAGCCCAGTTCTGCATTCTTGGCGGCAGGGGTGTCGATCCAATCCCTGCATAAGGTGTTATAATTGGGTGCAAACCCAGCTTGTGGTCATCATCACCCACACCCACCCCCTCACCCTCCGCACAGGGTATTTAAGCTCCCTCCCTTAGATCGGCCATGTGACTTTTCTTGCCCCTTCTCCCGCCTTCATCTCTGGGGGCTGGAGGAGTCACCCAGGAGTTGCTTTGCTCAGAATAAACCTGGTCTTTTACTTTTTAATTCAGCTTGATCTGGCTTACTGTGATGGGGGAGCTAACCAATCCCCTTGTTTGAGGGGCGTGCCCCCTCCGGGGCCCCAGATACCTTTAAAACATCCGTGTGCATTCGTTTTCGCTCTCTTTATTTCCTGCACTTCGCTGGAACTCTGGCTCTGTAAGTTCCTCCCATTTCCTCCTTTTATTAAAGCTGAGTATTTTATAATAAAGCTAATTTGGTTAATTCCAATTGCCAACCGACCACGCCCCTTCATTACTGCATCAGCAGAGAAACCTATTATCAGGGTACAGAAAACCTATTAGCTTCATGAGACCCTATCTCTAAAACAACCATTTTAATAACAGAGTCTGAGAACTTTCTGTGTGCCAGAAAGGTTTGGTACCTCCTGGGGTAAGTCTACTGTACTTTGAAGGTTTTGGTTTTCAAAACTCCTCTCAGGCTGGCTATGCAGTTTAGTGTAGGTTATTCATCCAGCCTGTGTAAGTCCTTGGGTTCTATTCCTACCTCCAAGAAAAGATAAATCTAGAAAACGATTTCTCTTTTTCTTATGGGCTTCCCCCAGCCAGAAGGAGCAGCTCCCAATCCCAGCTGACACAGTAGGATTGAGCATCCCTCTCTCGCCCTTCCCCCCAATCCAGACACTCAAGTTTCTTCGAGAGCAGTGTCTTCCAACTCCTGACCAACAGTCATTGATCCCCAGTTGGGCAGGGCCCCAGGCATTCGTCGCCTGGCTGCCCCAGGATCAGAAACTGCCTGATGTGGGTTTGAATCCTGGGTGAGGTCACTCCGTGAATGATAAAGTCTCACAGTAGTCAGGAGTCCTGAGGTCAAAGCTCCAAGGTGCTGTTTAGAAGCTGTGTGGTGGGAAGGACCTGAGTTCAAATCCCCAGAACCCAAGTCTACCATCCTACTGCAGGATAGAAGGCAGAGACAAGAGAACCCTCGATAGCTCACGGGCTAGTGGCAAACAAAAAGAGAGACCTTGTCTCAATATGGAAAATGGGGGTAAAAACAGATGCCAGATGACTCAGCATGTGGGGAGCCTTTTGACCCGAGTTCCACCCAGGACCCACAACATGGAAGGAGATAATCAGCTTCCGGAAAGATGGCCCCTGACTTCTACATGCATACCCTGGCATGTATGTACATATTCAAATAAATAAATGCATGAAAATAAAAATATTTAAAACCTAACTCTCATAAAGATTGTGGTTAAGGTGTAAAGAATAAAGACAATTGAAGCTTTTTGTTTGTTTGTTTGTTTAAAGACAGGGTATCCCTCCCTCCCTCCCTCTCCCTCCTTCCCTCTCTCTCTCTCTCTCTCTCTCTCTCTGTGTGTGTGTGTGTGTGTGTAGCTGACTACGCTGGCCTTAAACTCAGAAATCCAACTGCCTCTGCTGGAATTAAAACAAAGGCATCGGCTACCACACCTGGCAAGAATGAAGACAAGATGAGTGTGCACATGAGGACCTTGCACAGAAAGTTCATGCACAGAAAGTGTTGTGCAAGGGCTTACAACTATTCTTCACTTTTTTTTCTTTTTTGAGATGGGGCCTCCTGTACTCAACTTACTAGGTAGCTCAGAGTGATCTTGAACTTTGAACTTCCAGATCCTGCATCTTTCACCTCCCAAGTGCTGGGATTGCAGAGACATACAGTTTATGCCACCCTGGGGGAAGGAACCATCGCATCCCCTAGGTAGGGGGCCACATTTCTAGCCACTTCTTTACATTTGAGGGCTAGGATATCTCTATCTCTGTAATGGTCTGATACCAGCATCCAACGAAGCCAGGGTTCCCCGAGTCTGCTCAGCTGGAAGGGTTCCATCAGTGACGATGACTTTAAGGATCATGGGGACAGCAGGCGAGAAAGTGGAACCTGAGGCTCAGGTAGCCTCCTGAGTACCACAACCGGCTGAGGTTACCATGGCAGCACTGACTTCTCTACACAAAGCACTCTACAGTTTGAGAGGCACTTGCATATGTGCAGGCTCGATACCACATGAAGGGTATCAGTCCTCCTTTTACAGATGGTGGAACCCGGAAGCTTCTCTGCAGGGCCAGCCTCAGTGGGGGCTTCTCAGTCCTCCAGGAGAGGGCATTCCGAATGCAAATAGATGCAGAATGTAAACAGAAGAGGCTTGATTCCAAGCCAAGAAGCAGCAAACCAGGATACAATCCTCACCCCCCTCCCCCCATGGGGAATCTGTGGAGACCACATCCTCAGATCTGACCCCACCCAGGAAGTCTCTTGAAGAAGTTGACTAGGGATGCCCTGGGGCCACCACTGAGCCTGAATGGTACTTTAAAGAGCCAACACATCTTACCAGCTGAGGGCTTGGGTACAGGTCTCCTCCTCCAGGGAGTAAGGAATCAAGGTGGGGAGGTGCCCAGCTGGTGTGTGGAGGGGCAGAGATGGGGCAGGGCTAGGGCTGGTGTCCAGGACTCCTCTGGGAGCTGCAGTGCAGATGTCTGTATGGTCTCTGGCAGCTCTCCAGTGCTGCAGTCCCCCACCCCCAGCCCCACCCCCACCCCAGCATCTCCATTCTCAGGGCAAGTCCATGTTCTGTCCATCAACAGCTGCATTCCCCTGCCTAGACACAGCAAATTGGTTCAGTATCCCAGCAGAGGGAAGCTCATGAACAAAAAGGACAGGAAGTAAAGGGACATGGTGAGCGACAGTCACAGCTGCAAGGGGATGAAGGCCTTATCTTCCCTCCATGCCCAGCCACACCCAACTCCCAAATCTGAGAGCAGTTGAATTGGGCGGTGGGGGTGGGGGGCACCGGAAGTAGCACCCACTTCAGCAGACTGCTATGGGCCACAAGGGTCCAGAGAGAAAAGAGACCCAACCAAGGGCCCCAGGCAAGCTGCAGCCCATGGACATAAGGGAGAGTTGCCCAGGGTCTTCTGCGAAGCTCGGGGCCGAAATGGTTGCAGATGGGGCAAGAAAGGCTTAGAAGTCAAGCTATCTTGTCTGGGGGTAGGGACAGCAGCTCCAGATGTGATCTGGGCAGGAGATGAGGAGGAAAGGAGGACAGATTCTCAGGGGACACCAAGAGCTCTTAGAGACCCAGGAGCCATATGCCCAAATTTGGAAGTGTCTGGGAAGACCCACCAGAGTTTAGACAAAAGGACAGGGAGGGAAGGAGGAAGCAGAGGCCTAAAGGAGCTTTTCACCGCCCACACCTGTGCTGGCCGTCAGAGCAACCCACTTTCACAGTGACTGTTTACCCAGAAAGAGGGGAGGGGGAGGCTCAGAGAGGGAAAAAGCCCGGCTCAAGTTCACACTACAAATTGGCGGGGGTCAGGATTCGAGGTCATTGGAAAGCATCTAAGGCCCTGGAGCTTTGGGAAGGCGCGGGGTTGGCTTAGGAGAAGCAGAAGAAAGAGTGGGGCCTCTGCATCCGGCTAAGCGCTTCTGTGGCTCCCCGACAGGTGAGCAGCTGCGCAATGTGGGCCAGACCATCAGAACCCTCGGGATGGACAGCTGGTCCTTCCTAGGTGGGCATCATGGAGTCTCTGGGACGGCGCGCAGCAGAGGATTCCCCCAACTCTCAAAGTTGGGCACTCACAGCCTTCCCTGAGGGTCCCTAGATCTGCGTCTCCAGTCTTCCCAAGTTTTTCCACCAGTGAAATTAAAACGACCAGGCGTCCCCAGCCTCGGACCACACCCTCGGCGGGGCCGGGGTTTCACCATCTCCCCTCCCCCGCAGGGGCGCTGTCACCCCACGCCTGCATCTCAGGTTCCCTCCAGGGACACACCCAACCGCGACACTCCGGGGAGGCCGTACCCCAGCAGGAACCCAGCAAGCAAGATGCCGGTCCCCGGTCCCTGCAGCCATGGACTCCGTGCCCTGCAGCGACTCTGCACACTCACCGTGCGGGGGAGGCCTTAGGTCAGGGCGGACAGACGACGCAGCTCGAAGCCCGTTAGCCTAGCAGCAGCCGCAGCGCAGACTGGGCTCACCGTGGCAGGGGACACGTGGCACGTAGGGACCAATCGGGTTCGCTCGCTGCCTGCCCCGCCCCGCCCCACCCCACCCCGGGTGCTTCACTTTTGGAGTCTGGGTGTCACCAGCTGCAGGGAAAGGGCGTGCGGGGGAGGGTGCTCACCCGGAGTACCTGCCATCTCCTACCTGGGTCGGTTCAGTCCCAGACCTGACGCCTCCAGACTGAAGGGGACTTGGAAAATCAGAATTAAAGCCAAGCTAAAGTCTTGTTTCGTACACTTTCTTCCACATTCTTGCCACTTACTGAAGGGTTGTTGAGAAACAGAAAATTGAGGCTTCTCAGGATCCAAGTTGAGACCTTCCCGGACTGATCAGATTTCACGCCTTTCCGCGTTATCGGGTCACAGACATAGTCACTTACTTTGTAGGGAAGAAAAGCCCGGAGGAGACAGTGCTTCGCCCAGGGTCATACAGCTTGCAGATCGTGGGGCTGGGAATCCAGTCCTGGGCAGGTGGCTCCCTTGGTCTTGCGCAGTGCGCTCTGGTCGAAGAGGGTCAGCCAAGAAGACCAGAAGTTGCCGCCCAGGTCTGTGTGGAAAAGCGGCCATCTCTGGGAGTCCCTAGGAAACAGGTGGCCGGGCTTTAACAAGAGATGGCTTTCTGCTTGGTGGCCACAGAGCGGACAGCAAACTTGTTTGGTGTTAGGTTCTTCTCTGAGCTTCTTTAAGGCTCATCCTCAGGGGCCAGTGAGCTTGCTCAACAAAGGTGCTTGCTACTAAACCTGAGTTTGATCCTTGAGAACCACTCTGATAAAAAATAAAATGTAATTTTTAAAGTTCCTAAAAAATATTATCCTCGGGATCTGTCCCTAGTTCAGAGACTTAAAAGCCTCTTAAAAGGTCTGACTGGAAAACGTGTCCCTCCGGCTTTCTGTTTCACCCAGTGAGCATTGATTGAGTGCTTGCTGCAGCTGGAGCCAAGAGAACAGGTGGGTGCTGCAGCCCTGCCCCACCCTTGGGGACCTTCCAGTAGACAGAAGGTTTTGATGGTTTTTCGGGGAAGCCTGGGGCCTGAGGTGGAGGAAACACGAGAGGTGAAGCAGGTTGGGCAGGCTAACCTTCGGAATGGGAATGACAGAACTTTGGAGAAGAGCAAGCTCAAGTGAGAAACCAGCGGAGCCTGTGTCCCCCACTGTGAGGCTGAAGCAGAAGAAGCCAGAGGTACAGGAGTTCAAAGTCATTGTTGGCTTCACATCAACTTCGAGGCCGAGACTCCATCTCAAAAACATGCAAAACTGGGCTGGGGGTTGTGACTCCATCTGTAGAGTGTTTGGCAGGCACGGATTCCTGGCTGGATGGCTGGCACCACATAAAACTGGATTTAGTGATGCACACTTGTGATCCCAGTGCTCAAAAGATCAGAAGTTCGAGGCTATCCTTAGCCACATAGCAGGTAAAGGACAGCCTGGGCTACTTGAGTCTCTCAGACAACTAAATAAATTAAATGTAAAGAAGATAATGGGAGAAGTGGTGGGGGAAGAAGACAGAAGAGGGCTGGCCCTGCCAAGATGGAGGTCAGTGGTCTCCTTGCACACAGTCATAGATGCTGTCATTTACTGAGCATTTTTCCTGAGTCACACCGTTATGACTTTGTGTGTACAGGTGTGTGCATGCGCTCACCTTTGAGCAGAAGTGCTACAGCATCCATGTAGAGGTCAGAGGACAACTTGCAGGACTTGGTTCTCTCAGGTTCATGCGGGTCCCAAGAAGAAAACTCAGGTTGTCAAGTTTGGGGACAAGCTTCTTTACCTGCCAAGTCATCCTGACATCCCTGTACACCTTTTAATTATAATGTCATATCTAGTCCTAAAATCCATTGTTGGAGGCCGGGCAGTGGTGGCGCACGCCTTTAATCCCAGCACTCGGGAGGCAGAGGCAGGCGGATCTCTGAGTTTGAGGCCAGCCTGGTCTACAAGAACTAGCTCCAGGACAGGCTCTAGAAACTACAGGGAAACCCTGTCTCGAAAATCCAAAAAAAAAAAAAAAAATCCATTGTTGGATATTTATATTTATTTGTTCAGCACCTACTATGTGCCCGGCCCTAATTTCAGAAGCTTTATCATAAAAATAAGATCTCTGTTCTCATAGTCTGCATCCTGCATCCTAGCTCAGGGGAGATGGATACATCATAGCAATGACAACATGTGAGCTGGGACAAAAACTGTGGACAAAAAGGGGGGAACAGGTGACACATGCTAGGTGACAGACATGAGTACTTACTAGGGTGTTTATCAAAGGCTAAATCTGAGAGATTTGAAGAGGATGCAGAGGAGGTAAAGTCAGTAGGACTGAGCGGACACATATAGGAAACAGTTGTGGGAACAGGGCTACAGTGCCTGGAGACCAGAAGGGGTCCAGGGTATGGAGGCAGCAAGAGGCAGGGACAGAGGAGGGATCAACTGCAGGGCCTGGAGTCCTTGGGGGGCTGCTGCAGGATGTTGGGTAACGGAGAGGCAAGGTTGAGTGCACAGCTGTGTAAATGCTGCGTCTAACTCCATGCCATTTCTTGACTTCGAAAAGCCAGTCCCTTCTCAGCAGTCACTCCCCGTCTCTCCTGAACCCGTCCAAGGATGAGATGGGATCAATTTGCTTTTCCTCCTCAGTCATACCTTGTCTTTTTGTCAACCCCTCTCCCTTCACTTCCTCTCTCCTCCCCCATTTTTGGTCTTTTGAGACAAGGTCTTATGTGTTTGAGACTGGCTATGAACTAATTCCTGGTGTAGTTGAGAATGGCCTTGAACTTGTCATCCCCCCACTTCTCCCTCCCAAGTGCTCCTGTTTACAGTTGTGAACCCCCACCCCTTACTCCCACCCTCACGGATTACATTTCTGTCTCTATGGATTCTTTTATCCACTTTTACCCTTGGAGTCTGGTCTCATTTGGTATCCCTTACTTCATCTACCTTGGAGCATGTGTTGGTAGTTCCTTTTAATGGCTGAATAATATTCTGATGTGGAAGTCTGCTGAATTTTGCATTTCGGTTCATCGACTGGTGGGAGTTAACTCATTTCAACTCTCTGGCTATTGTGACTGAGCCACTACTAACCACTGGGGGCACAAACTTGAATGCCAGTGTGCGGATTCCCTCGTGTGTTTACCTGGAAGTGAAACCAGCATGGCTGTGTGATAATATGGCTCTCCTCTCCCTGCGGCACTGGGCAGTAAAGGCAGGATCTTATGTGTGCCAGGCAACACTCTCTCTCCCACTGAACTTCATTCCTCCATGTCGAGCTTTCTGAGGGACCACAGGTCTGATTTTCATAGTGACTGCACCATCTGATATTACCACAGCAACGTACAGTGTTCAGATTTCAGATTTCTCCACATCTTTGCCAACGCGTGTGTGTTTGTGTGTGTGCGTGCACACACACTTTGCTAGGGATAGAACCATGGGCTGGTATGCTAGTCAATTACTCTAGTTACAACTCCAGCCCAAGATTTGATTTATTTAGGTGTTTTTTTGTTGTTGTTTGACAGGGTCTCCTGTAGCCCAGGCTGGCCTTTGGTTGGCAATGTAGTTGAGGATGGAACTCCAGATCTGCCTCCACTCCTTGGTGCTGGAATTACTGCTCCCCATCTGCACCATCAAGCTTCCTTTGTGTGGACCGGGGATCTACCCCAGGTCTTTGTGCATACTAGGCATGCACTCTACCAGCCGCTGAGACACACACCCCGGTCCAGATTTTCCTGTCTCTGGTCATCACCGTCAGCATACATACAGGCTCTTAGGTCTTCTCGGTGGGGCTAGGCAACACAATCTACACCTGTAATTCCAGCATTCAGGAAGTAGAAGTAGGACAGGCAGGAGTTCAAGGTCATCCTCAGCTATATAGTGAGTTCAAGGCCCGCCAGGGATGCGGAAACCTTAGAGGGAGTGGTCAATTGATGACCACTAGAAGATTAGAAGAGGCAGGGAGGGGTAATGACCCAAGAGATTTTGTAAAGAATGGGATAGAGTGTGCGAGTTTACAAGGTCTCCCTGCTCAGCCTGGGCTGCCACTGTACTGGCCTCCCAAACTCTGGGATTGTAGGTGTGTATCTCCACACCCTGGCAATACTGATTATATTCTATTATAATGGATGGATTTGATTTTGTCTTTTGAGACAAAGTTTCCCGTATCTAAGGATGGCTTCAAACTCTCTGTAGCTAAGAATAACCCTAAATGCCTGATCCTCCTGCCCCCACCTCCCCAGTGCTGGATTATAGGACTGCACGGCTTCATTTAGTTTTCCTAACTTGCTGTACATGTAATCAAAATAATCACTTTTACCTGAAGTCAGCTGAAGAGGCTGAGGCAGGATTAAGAGCCAGTTCCTTTGGCTGCATAGCTGGGGCCTTAATTCAGAGGCAGAAGCTACCAGCAAGAATGATGGCTAATTAACAGTTACCATTCCTTGGCTTAGATCATTGTCTTTGCTTCTTGGAGTCAGTCCTGAGAAAACAATTTGAGATATGGGGGAAGCTTTGAGTGCAACACTGTGCTTTTTTTAAGTGTGAAGAGGAAACCCCCTCAGCTGTGGGACTGTAAGTAAGCAGGTGTCACAGCCTCCTGCAGGCTGATGGAAACAAACCCTGGAAGGAAGCAAGCTTCCAGATGACATGCTTTTGGAACGTTCGAGGGCCCCTTTCTCCACGGACTGGCCAGTCCAAAGGGGTCTATGGAGAGGCTGAGATGCCATGACTCAGACCAGAACAATGCACCGGGATTGGGGATTTTCTTTTAACTCTCTTCTCTGGGCTTTAATTTACTGTTTATAGGAATATCTTTGGGCACAGCCTGGAGAAGCTGAAAGTGGACAGATACTGCCACCTGCTGGCCAGTTGCTGGATGATGGCCAGGCAATGCAGTGCCTTCTTGCAGGCTCCCAGGAATCCTGTCTGAAATGCTCTCTCCCAAAGCCCTCAAGACCTCTCTCAGAGCCTGCGTAAGAGTTAAGAACCTTAAAAAAAGGGGGGGAGACATACAACTGGAAGTGGGGAGGTGGGCGTGGATCTGGAGCAGTTGGGGGTCAATATGATTAACATGCATTATATGAAATTCTCAAAGAATTAATGAAATATAATAATAATGATGATGATTGATTCTCTTTATAGTTCCTGATTGTTTGGCATGAAGATTATTTCCCGCTATGGAATTTCACAGTATGAAGATACCCACTTTGGGACAGGAGGTCACTCTTGGGCTGGGATGTGGCTCAGTTGGGAGAGGACTCGCCCAGCACACATGCAGCCCTGGGTTCTGTTCTCAGCACTGAAGGAACTGAGCTGGGCATGACGGCTCATGCTGCAATCTCAGGACTTGGGCCTCCTATGAAGGAGACCTGTACTGTAGAACAGGCCTAGAGCTGCTCTGCTCGGGTGTCAGGAAGCAGATGTGAGTGTGCGGGCCCAGAGTGTTACAGTGCACTGCTATGGACTTTATGAACATTCTTGGGCTACACTGTTTAAAATACATTTTTCTAGGTGTGATGACACACACTGTAATACCAGCACTCCGGGGGTGGAGGCAGAAGGGGCAGAAGTTTAAGACCAGCCTGGAAAGCCACCATCTCACCTGGAAGTTCTTCAGGACAGTCGGGAGCTGTCACCTCCTATGACAGTATCTTCTGGAATAATCCTGAAGAACCTGAGGGTCCTCCTAAGGAAGAGTCATTGCTGACATTTGTACCTGGTGGGCTGTGGAGATGGCTCATTAAGTAAAATTTCTTTTTGTGCAGATTTGATGACCTGAGCCTCCATCCGGGAATTCCATAGTGGGATGAGAGAATGGACTCCCTAAGCTGTTCTCCAGCCTCCACACACCTGCTGTGGTGCGAAGTGAAATTAAAGTTTATGCCCTGGCAGTGCTGAAGCGCGCATGGGTAGGCAGCCTGTATATGGCGGATCTGTTGAATTTGTCCATATTGGGTTTCATGCTTTAAACTGATGTGTGAAATGCCCCCTAATAATAACAAATACATACTAGATTTATGGTAAGCAGCTACTGCTTTGTGAACAAACATCTCTCTCTTAAAGGGAGTTGATGGGATTTCGGGGTCCAGCTCTCTGAATTCCACCCCCACCCTCCCCTCCCAAACAGGGGTCCTCTGTGTAACAGACCTTGTTGCTGGCTATCTTGGAACTGGCTTTGTAGACCAGGCTGGTCTTGAACTCACAGAGACCCACCTGTCTCTGCCTCCTGAGTGCTGGGATTAAAGGCGTGTGCCACCACCAGGTTTATTCTTTTTTTTTTTTTTTATGTGTTTATATGTTTTGCCTGAAGGAGTTTCTGTATACTATTCGCATGCAGTGTCCATGGAGGCCAGAAGAGGGCATTGGATAATCCGGAACTAGAACTACTTACCAGCTGCCCAATGGGTTCTGGGACTATTTACCTGGGTCCTCTGGTAGAGCAGCCAAAGCTCTTAATTGCTGAGTCGTCTCTCCAGCTCTGTAAAAGGTTGGGTTTGTTTGTTTTCTAGGCAGGGTGTCAGCTATGCTGCCTAGGCCTATCTTAACTCTCCATCTCCAGCCGCGGACCCCGGTGCTGAGGTGTCAGGAACGCACCACCACGCCTTCTGAGTGCCCTCAGGTTCCCGCACTCTTGAAATTCGGCTGAGGTCTGCAGGTCGGCTGCACCCGTCCTTGTGAATTTCTTTCTCTGTTATTTCTCTTGAGACAGAATCTTATTCTTGCCACATAGCTCAGGCTAGCCTGGTACTCAACGTGATTTTCTTGCTTCAGCCTCCAGAAGTGGTGAGATTGCAAGCACGGGGCCACCATGTCTGGGCTGGCGATTTTCTTCGTGGCTTTACAGTTTCCTTCCCTTCGAGTCGCCTATCAGTTCTGTGCTCCCGCTCTGGCGTTATCAAGTTCTTATGCTTAGTTCCCCAGGAGCCATGTTCAGGAGCTCGGCAGTGCCAGCTCCAGTCCCACTCAGGGTGAAGTCACTTGCCAGCTCAGCCACAGGGAGTTGATTTCTTCAGTCTCTCCCCACTTGGCAAGCCTTCTGAAGACACTTCTTCCAGATGCCACGCATGCCCTGTTTGGTGTCATGATTGGAGCCCAAGCAAGGCTCTGGATGCAATCACTGGTGTTGGAATCCCTCCAGAGATGCGGCAATGTTCCTGCTCCTCGATTGCAGCAACAGCCTAGCAAAGGTCCTCTAAAAATGAGTGGCCTTCAGAGCTGCAATCGATGCTCCATCCATGGGTTGACTCGAACTGGTGGCAGTGAAGAGAGAAATGCCAAGATGATCAGGGACTGGGGATACTGTTCAGTTTGGAGAGGGTTCCTCTGTCTTGCATGACACCCTGGGCTCAATCCCCAGCACTGCCCTAAACAAGGTATGAGTATACACACCTCTAATCCCAGCACTTGGGAGGTGGAGGCAGGAGGATCAAGAGTTCAAGGCTATTTCTAGCAAAGATGCAAAGATAAGGCCAGTCTTGGGCTGCAGGAAGTTTTGCATCAAAACATAAACCACAAAATCAACCATATAGGGAGGATGTGTTGGAGAGTTGTCAATAAGAAGGACATCTGGAAACATTTGCATGTCATTCAATGCTATCGAAATCCAGAAATGTATCTTGGAAGAGGAGCCGGATGAAGCCAGAATCCTTATTGCCCCTGTAGTAGGCTGGCAATGAGTTGGCTGATAGCCTTGAAGGCTTTGGCTTCTCCCTGCACAGAGCACAAAAGACTTGGACCAATGGTTTGCAGCACTGTTCCCAAGACTTCTGCTGGAGCAGAGATATTCTCTGTTGGTATAATGCTTGGCTAGCATACAAGAGGTCCTGGGTTTGATCCCCAGAATAAATCAGACATGGTGATGCAGGCTCCTAATGCTACCACTGGAGAGGTGGAGGCAGGAGGATCAAGAGTTCAAGGTCATCCTCAGCTATGCAGTAAGTTTGAGGTTATGGTATATGTGAGACCCTGTCAAAAATAAGGGGGTGTTGGTGGGGTAGTAGCCTTTGAAATAAAAAGCAAATCAATAGAAAAACTATGGGTTTCTGGTTCTAGCATAGTCTAGCCAAGTGTGGTGTTCTGAATGGAACGTACCTCTCCCATAGGCTCCTAGGCTTAAATGTTTGCTCCCCAGTTAGTGGAATTGTTCAGAAAGGATTAGGAGGAGTTGTGGCCTCATTGGAGGAGGTGTATCACTAGGGGTGGGCTTTGAGGTTTCAAAAGCCCCTGCCAGTCCCAGTCTCTGTCTGTCTGCCTGCCTATATGCCTGTCTGTCTGTCTGTATGTCTCTCTCTCTGTGTCTCTTCCTGTTGCATGTGGATCAGTATGTAAAGCTCTCAGCTACTGCCCACCTTGATGACATGGACTAACTTTCTAGAACTATGAACAAGCCCCCAGTTAAATGCGTTCTTTCATAAGAGTTGCCTTGGTCATGGTATCTCGTCTCAGTCATAGAACAGTAACTAATCACCAAGTGACCACAGGACATTTGTTGACTCTTTTCTGATGGATACAGCAGCACCAGCATCTAGCACCAACAAGCTCTAGGCAACGAGACCAAACAGAAGCACTGAACTCCTAATTCTCCCCGCCCAGTGCTACGTGTTGCTGTTCTTGTTCACCGAATGAGTAGAATCCTGGTATCTTCATAATGGGAGGTGAAAGTTCTGCTGGGCTATTTGACTTTACATCTTTGTCTACATAGCAGGACAATGGGATGAGTTCTGTCTTAGGTTCCTCTTGTTTTCCTGTGTTAAGGCTGGAGTTTTAAACATTATAAGGTTTCAGTTTACTCCTTGAAGAATCTCCTAAGTTACTAAGACTCTGAGATCCCCTCTCTGGGATTCCAAGATACCACAGTACCCTCGAAGGTCTAGTGAAGGATTGCATCTCCCTAAAATGTCCTGTGTATGGGGTAAAAGTTCTTCTAGGCTGCTGGGTAACGTGCCTGCCTTACAAGCATGAGAACTTCGACTTAATCCTCAGAACCCACAATAAAATCCAGATGTGATCCCAGTGCAGAGGACGCAGAGATGGGAGCCAGGCTAGCCTAACTGTGAGCTTCAGGCCAACAAGAGACCCTGTCTCAATGGCACTGGATGCCATTCCTAAGGATGCCATTCAAGGTTGTTCCCTGGCCTACACACACACACACACACACACACACACACACACACACACACACACACACACTGAGAGAGAGAGAGAGAGACATGAGCACACAAAGTACATTACAAAAAAGTAAAAATGGCCGGGCGGCGGTGGCGCACGCCTTTAATCCCAGCACTCGGGAGGCAGAGGCAGGAGGATCTCTGAGTTCGAGGCCAGCCTGATCTACAAGAGCTAGATCCAGGACAGGCTCTAGAAACTACAGGGAAACCCTGTCTCGGAAAAAAAAAAGTAAAAATGTTTCTAAGTCTGTGTGTAGCATTCCTGACTAGCTCTTATCACTAATGTCTGCTTTCTTCATGGTCTATAGCACCTGCTCTACGGGATGGGATGGTACACGAGCCAGGAACTAAGCTGGAGACTTGAAATCACACGCACACACAGAGACACGGGGACACAGGTCATCCTTGATACAAGAGTGCCAAGTTTATTGTGCTCCAGGGAAGCTTATATAGGGATCCTTAACTGATCCTTAACATGCCCCAGCTCTCAGGATCTTTCTGCTGCAGGCCTCATCAGAACCTAGTGCCCTGTCATCAAGGTCTCGTGCCCAGAGCAGTTGCAGGCACAGGTGTTTTGCTCAGTTTACTGCAGCAGGCAAAGGGTCTGAGGCAGACAAAGAAAGTCAAAGGGCCAGGGGTCTGCAGCCCCCAACAATAATTCATTCATTGCTATTAGTTTTGTCTGCTTTTGAGACAAGGTTTCACTCTGTAGCCCTGGCTTGCCTGTAAGTATCTATGTAGACCAGGCTGTCCTCTAACATATGGAAATCTACCTGCCTTTCTTCCCGATGCTGGGAATAAAGGTGTGTGCTGCCGCACCCACCATGATTTCATTCTTGGCATACACTCAGTAAATTCATGACAGATGAAAGACAACTGATATGAGATTTCTAGAACTTGGACTTTCCAAGATGGTTTATTTCCAAGGTTTCCTAATCCAGACACATATTCCCCACCCCTTGATTTACCCCAGATACCAGGAAGGGAGTGACTTTTCCAGTTTCTCTCTCTCTCTCTCTCTCTCTCTCTCTCTCTCTCTCTCTCTCTCTCTCTCAAAATATTTGTTTAATGTATATTGCTATTTTGTTTTGCCTGTGGAAGGGTTTTGGGTCTCCTGGAACTGTAGCTACAGACAGTTGTGAGCTGTCATGTGGTTGCTGGGAACCGAACCTGGGTCCTCTGGAAGAATAGCCAGTCCTCTTAATCACTCAGCCATCTCTCCAACTCCTTCAGTTTCATAATGTAGCCTGGACAACTGTGTCCCGTCCTTTTGTCCTCATCTACCCTTGGTCCCTTTGGGGATCCTGGGATTAGAAAAGATCTATCTATCCATCCATCCATGCACTCATCCCCCCATAGATCTTTCTAGCCATTCACCAGTTCTATCCATCCATCTATCCATTGATCCATCCATTCATCAACTTATCATCTATCCACTCATCCAACACCCAATCCAGCCCTTCATCATCCATCCATCCGTCCATCTGTCTGTCCATCCGTCTGTCCATCCATCCACTCACTCATCTACCTATCCATCTACCCACCCACGCATCCATCCATCCATTCACCAATATGTATTTATTTTCTTTTTATTTTTAGGTTTTTATTTTCTTTTTTTTCAATGGTTTTTCAAGACAGGGTTTCTCTGTATAGCTCTGGCTGTCCTGGATCTCACTCTGTAGACCAGGCTGGCCTCGAACTCACAGAGATCCGCCTGCCTCTGCCTCCTGAGTGCTGAGATTAAAGGTGTGCAGAGTGCCAGGAGCCTTTCTTGCCTTTCTAAGGCTCTGGGTATCAAGCATGAGTAATCCAGGCCAGGCTCAGCTTTGAGGGTCACATGCTCACCCAGAAGGACCAGAGGCAAATGGTCCTGGAGTAATCACATAGGTTCTTCTACAGTTGTACACTGTGAAGAGTTCGGTGGGATAGAGAGGAACAGGTGCCCTGAAAACCTTCAAGGGCCCACAGGCTAGACTACAGCACACGCAAGGACATAAAGGCTCACTCCCCTGGGCCTTGAGCAGATCCTGCATGCTGGATATCTGGGAGACGTGGGCACTATCTGTGTGAGGCTCATCCCCTGGAAACTCTCAGCTAGAGCATGTGGTCTGGACAAATCTTAGGCCCTCCTTTGAGGTGTGGGATCAGTCACTGAAGAACCAGAGAGCCTTGGGGAGGCTAAAACCTTCCTTAAACAGGGAACCTGGGCCTGGCCTAGGCAAGGTCAGCCAGCAGGGGGCAGAGCAAGCAGTGAGCTCAGTTTGCTAAGGCTGCTCTTCACCAGGCTGGTTGCCATGTTTCTGAAGAGGGAACTCTGTCTCCCCAGATAGAACCCCAGAGGGATTCTCCAGGTACAGGCCATCCTTATGTGCGGAGAAGCAAAAATCTAAATTCAAAAACAAAGAGCCCAAACCAAAACCATCAAAATATGCAAGGTGTAAAAGCTGATGAAATATGAACTCTTTGAACTATGCCATATGCCCTTCCTTTTGTGTAAGATGAAGCTTCATGTAGCCTAGGCTGGCTTTAAACTCATTATATAATTCAGGATAACTTTGAACTTCTGATCTTCTTGCTTCCACCTCCTAAATGCTTGAGATTACAGTTTTGTGCTATCTCACTGGGTTTATGAGGTACTGGGATTGAACCTGCGGCTTTGTGTATGCCAGGTAAGTCTTACATCCCAATCTTAGTACTTAAGGTTTTTATTTTCTTTTTTTTTTCAATAGTTTTTCAAGACAGGGTTTCTCTGTATAGCTCTGGCTGTCCTGGATCTCACTCTGTAGACCAGGCTGGCCTCAAACTCACAGAGATCTGCTTGCCTCTGCCTCCTGAGTGCTGAGATTAAAGGTGTGTGCCACCATGCCCAGCTTAAAGTTTTTTTTTTTGTACTTTTTTTCTGTGTGGCTTGCTCTTTGAGAAGGTTCTTTCTATGTTATTTAAGTAAAAAAAATGCTTTGAGGGACATCAACTTTGAGAGCAGAGGTCAGGGTCAACATGCTCTTTCTGTATGACGTAGACAGCCACTGTCTTAGGTTGGATGAGCGAAGCTTCTGCTGCAGCGCAAACACAACCACAGACAGCACATGTGGCCATGTTCCAAGATGTCATTTATGGACACCGAATCACCTGTTTCAGATCACTTGTCGTCAAATGCTATTTTTCCATCATTTGAAAACATTACTTTGGGGGAGCTGGAGAGATGGCTCAGAGGTTAAGAGCACTGCTTGCTCTTCCAAAGGTCCTGAGTTCAATTCCCAGCAACCACATGGTGGCTCACAACCATTTGTAAAGGGGTCTGGTGCCCTCTTCTGGCATGCAGGCATATACACAGACAGAATATTGTATACATAATAAACAAATAAATAAACAAACAAATAAAAAAAGAAAACATTACTTTGGGGGTGGTCATGACTTTAATCATGTTTGAGGCCAAGTGAGTTTCTAGGCTAGCCAAAGCTACATAGTGAAACTGTTGTTTCAAAAAAGAAAGAAAGAGAGAAAGGAAGGAAGAAAGAAAGAAAAAGCCAGGAGGATTGAAGAGATGACTCGGCCGAACACAGCACTTCCAGCTGTATCCTAAGGACTGAAATTCTCTCCCAGAAGCCTTGTTGACAGACTCAGAATGCTTCAGGAGATCCAGTGCCCTCTTCTGGCCTCTAGGGGCACCTGCAAGCACGCCTGTTCAAGTGAATGAACATGCGCGCACTCAGGTGCATGCACACATTTTAAAGTTAGTCAGGTGTAGTAGCACACACCTGTCATGCCTGCCCTCAGGAGACTAAGGCAGGAGCATTGGAAGTGGAAGGCTGCTCTGGGCTACACAGTTGAGCTTGAGGCCAGCTTGGACTGAATGAGATCAAGTCTCAACAAAGCAAACAACAAAGTTAAAGTCTTTCTTCCCTCAAAAAAGTATGCAGAGGAGCTGGAGAGATGGCTCAGCAGTTAAGTACACACTGGGGGCTCTTCCATAGGACCCAAGTTTGATTCCCCGCACCCACATGTTGGCTCTCAACCAACAAGGGTACCAGAGCCGCCTCCCCCCAAAAAATAAAATTTAGGCAGAGGCAGTAAAGGTCAGCACCTCCTTCCACAGCCACACTCACTTATTTTTGTCCTAGCCCCTCCCCATGACCTTTCTGTGACCCCAATGCTCCCTCCCAGTTCCTCCTTTCGGACCTACATCCCTGTTTCTTTTCTGAGCAGTGCTCAGAATGGCTCTGTTCTCCATGGCAGGGGGCTCTGGGAAGGGACGTGACTTGCTGTCCTGGAGAAGTCAGGACTGGAGCTTTTGGTTGGCCTTTTCCACAGGGCCTCTTCCCTCCCATGCCGCCGTGGCTCCATGGCTGTTTCTCTGCTCATCCCCTGCTGTTCCCAGCAATAGTCTCCACAGGCATGCATAAATCTGTACCAGCGCGCGTGCACACACACATACACAAACACACACACGTTGTTCTTTTCTAAAGAGACTTGGGAGATGGCTCAGCAATTAAGAGCACCTGTTGTTCTTCTGAAGGACCTGAGTTCAGTTCCCAGCACCTATGTCAAGTGACTCACACTTCTGGCTCCAGCAGCAGGGGCTCTGACCCCCAGTTATGGCCCATTATGATTAGTTGTGATTATCTTGTGAATTGGGACCTTAGCAGGCAAGGCCTGAGGGCGAGAGATATGGGATGCAGACAGAGCTTGAGTGTAGAGTTTATTGAGAAAAGGGTAAAGGGAAGGGGAGAGAGAGACAGAAAGAGAGAGGAGAGAGAGAGAGAGAGAGAGAGAGAGAGAGAGAGAGAGAGAGAGAGAGGCAAAGACCTGCTTGCAGCAGGAAGACAGCAGGAGTAGGTGGGACTTGCGTCTTAAAGGGACCTTTGCACCTGCTTACAGTCAGGGAACTGCTTGTCACCCACAGAGGGGTGATGCACTGTGCCAGGTTCCCAAGGGGCAGGGCCAAGGTGTGCCTGGATGCTGACAGCCCCTGCAGGCACCTGCACACAGAGGCATGAGCACATACACATAAATGAAAACAAGCATTTTTTAAAAAAGTGCATAAGACCCCTACTGCAGCCCACCAGCGGTGACCCTTCTGACAAATTCAATATAAGAAAATGATCTGTTCAAAGATGGCTACACAAGATATTTCAATTAGAATTGTTTTAGGGTGGCTTAGGATGTGAAACTATCTAAATACGCTACACCAGAAAACTATCTAAATACTCTACACCAGAAAAACTATCTAAGCCGGGCGGTGGTGGCGCACGCCTTTAATCCCAGCACTCGGGAGGCAGAGGCAGGCGGATCTCTGTAAGTTCGAGGCCAGCCTGGTCTACAAGAGCTAGTTCCAGGACAGGCTCCAAAGCCACAGAGAAACTCTGTCTCGAAAAACCAAAACCAAAAACAACAACAACAACAAAAAAAAAAAACCAGAAAAACTATCTAAATACGCTACCCCAGTGGTTCTCAACCCTCCTAAATGCTGAGATGCAGGATATCGGATATATGACCCCAAGGCCCATAGGTTGAGAACCTCTACCCTGCACTGCAGAAACTGTGAGATACACCTTTCGAGAACATAGCATGTAAGGGGATTAGCATGTCCTAATAAATATGGTTTGAATATAACATGTCCCCCATAGGTACACATGTTTGGAACACATGGTCTCCAGGTGGTGGCCCTGTTTGGGACTGTTTTGGAACCTCCAGGTCACTTCCTTGCTGGAGGAGGTATGTTGCTGGGGGTGGGCCTTCAGGCTTAATAGACTTGCACTCCTTCCTGGCTGATGACGTCGTGTGACAGGCAGGCCTCATGATCCTGCCACCATGATGAACGCTGTCCCCCTGGGACCCTGGGTCGCAATCAGCCCTTCCTCTCTTCCGTTGCTTTTGTCAGTGAATTTCACCACCGCAGCAGACAAACGCAGAATGAAATACATCCTCACTGAGAAGAACGTGAAAACAAAGTTTCATTTTTAACAAAAGATTTAATTTTCACATTCAGACCTGAGCTACACATACTTAAAAACATTCACAGTGCTGAGCACGGCAGCAAATCAGCTCTTCATCCCGCTGGGTGTGGCGGCGCATGCCCCGTGTGTTCCCAGTGCGCAAGAGGCTGAGGCGTGGGGGTTTTGAGTTCAAGGTTAGGCTACGTGGCGTGACCCCATCTCAACAAAAACAATACTGTATTCCTCTCTCTTGGGATGCCGTCGTTCACAGTTCTTCTTCAAGTGAGAATTACGGGTGTAGTTAGAAGAACTTGGATGTGTCCGTGAGTTGCCTGTAAAGCTGTTGATCTGGGAGTGGGGACTGTCCCCTTTGTCAGATGATCAAAGTGGCGCCAGCTGCCGTGGGCGAAGTCTTGGATGCCCTCATAAGCACCAGGTGGGGGCTGTAACTGTACTTGCTTGTTCTCTGGGCCAACTAAGGGAAGGCACTTCTTGGGTGATGCTGGTGGCCCAACCTCTGCCACCAGTGTTGTTACCTATACACATCTCCTCCTGCCTACCTAGTCGGCCCTGGGAGAAGAATGGAGTCTTGCCCTCTTCTCCACAGACTGGAGGGAGTGGTGAGTCCGGGAGCCACGGTGGGTCCAGGGCCTGAGTCTATATGATGAGGACAGAGGCCTCTGAGGTGCAGGAGAGGGCAGGGTAAGATGGAGGAGGCCCAGGCCCCAAGGACTCCGACCGTTCAGTGGCTCCTCCGTCTGCTGCAGCAGTGGCCGTTTTGCGACTCCTTCTCCAGGTCCTGAAGTAGATCTTTCCGGAACTGCCTGTGGTACCGACAGAGCAGGGAGCCTGAACCAACTCATTCCCCCGGGAATCATTCCTGAGGCCTGCATGTGGGGAGGGGGTGCGATGCCAGCTCTCTCCAAGGTGTCCCCCCCAACCACTCCCCTCCTTACTGCCTGTATGTGAGGGGAGTTCTAGTTGTTGACCATGTGCCAAATCCCCACAGGTGGAGCTCTGGGTGGCTCCAGGCCGAGCCTCACACCCCGCTGGGTCACCTTAGGTGACATGGAGTTTGTGTTTTGGTTTCTTCATAAGCAAATGGGGATAACAGGACCTAGCTCTTAGGATCCAGAGCAGGATTCCACCAGAGACTAGGTGTCACGTATTCAACTGCCCAATGTCATGGGACATCAGTGCTCACTTACAAAGCTTCAGGACCGATTCATTCCACGCATGCCTGCTCAGGTGGACTGTTTCCTGTTTCCTCTTTCTCTTGTTGAGAAACTGGACTTCCTGACTCCCAAGGAAAGAGGAGTCATGTTCCCAAGACAGGACCTGGGCCCACTTGTCCATCCAGTCCCCAGGCTCTTCCGGGTCCCGCCCAGCTGGAAGTTCTGGCAGAAGGTTGGGAGTGGGAGAAGGGGGATGGTGGCTACCTTGACACGGTCAGCCTGTTCCCAGCTTGGAACTGAAGGTCCTCAACCTCCTGCCGCAGGGTGGTGTTTTTCAGGGCTAATATCAGATTTTTTTCTTTCTGAAACAAACCGAGAAGGAGCGTGGAAAAGCTGTTTCACTCACTCGGCACAGTGGGTGCCATCGCCTCTCCCCCGGACACTGCTTTTTTCTAGGTCAGCCCTTCACTTTATGGAGCAAGCCGCTAACTGGAAACAAGGCCCGAGTTAAGGTGGAACTGTTGACTCGACCTTTGCTCTTGGAGAATGTAAAAAACAAAACCAGTTCTGGGCTCAGCCGGGCCTGGGGAGATGGCTCAGCACTGGCTGCTTATGCCAAGGACCCAGGTTTGATTCCCAGCGCCACCGCAAGACTTCTTATAACTGTCTGTAACTCTTTTTTTTTTTTTTTTTTTTTTTTTTTTTTGGTTTTTCGAGACAGGGTTTCTCTGTGGCTTTGGAGCCTGTCCTGGAACTAGCTCTTGTAGACCAGGCTGGTCTCGAACTCACAGAGATCCGCCTGCCTCTGCCTCCCGAGTGCTGGGATTAAAGGCGCGCGCCACCACCGCCCGGCCTGACTGTAACTCTTGCAGGGAATCTGACACCCTCTCTGGGCCCCTGTGGGTACTGCATACATGTGGTGCACATGTATACATGTAGGCAAAACACTCACACACATAAATCTTAAACAACAACAACAACAAAGGTTGAAAAATGGCTCAGGGTGTAAAGGGCGTTTTCTGACATGCTGGACAACCTGCGTTCAATCCCAGCAACCCGCATGGTGAAAGGAGAGAACTTACTCTTGTCACCTGCCCTCTTCCGCATGCATGCCACAGCGTGCGCCCGCCCACCCATATGTACACAAAAATCAATCAATCTAATAAAACCCCAAACAAACCAATCCCGCAAATTGATGGAACCCAGGGTTCTGAGGTCTCAATTCTGGGTCTTTGAAGGATCTCAGTTCCCCAGCTCTACCTTTGCTGAGGCTAGTCTCCTCTGCCTGCCTGACCTATGGGCCTCACCTCCTTCCTCAGCCCCTGCCTGCAGTATGACAGCTGCCACCCCCTCTGAAGAGCAGGGGCTGCGGGGGGCCCCAGTGCTGCCCTAGTTACAGCGACCTGAGAGCCCAAGAAAAAACAGGAGTCAGGTGACACAGAGCCGCTGCCTGACCCAGACCAGACTCCTGGCAGGAACAGCAGAGACAAGCTGTCAGGAGTGGGTTGAGGTGGAGTGAGGGGCGGGGTGTGGGATAAGCCGGAACTGGAAATGTCCAGAAAGTGGCAGCCTGCTGCTTGCCCAGCACTGACCAGCATCTCTAGCAGGAGCAGCTGTTTCTCCAGCTCATGAATCCGCTCATTCTTCATCTCAATAACATGGTGCAAACTCTCGAGCTCTTGCTCCCAGAACGGGCCGGGGCTCCCATAGTCCTAGAGAAAAACACAGAGGGACCCCATCAATCAGCAGGTAGCGAAGGACGTGGGTCTCCCCTGCTCTCCTCCCCATCCTGCCAGGGGCTCATTGCACTGGTCTGGTGTGATCTCCCTTTCATAGCCAAGGGTGCATTTCTCTCACCCTCCCAGGGGCCCTTTGGAGGCCTTTGACTGCTGGGCACACAGCTGTAGTTCAGTAGGCTGACGCACTATCTTGCGTCAGGTTCGCTGGTTGCCCCAAGTTCCCTCTGAACCCATAGAGCTGTGTGCTCCACCATCTGTCTGCCTCTCTTGGTGTGAGCTGAGGCCCCTCTTGCTGCTGGGCTCCCGTGAGGGGTATGGTTCAAGATTGAGGCCTGTCCTCTATGTTTGTCTGCCCATGACCTCCCCACCGCACCAAGGATAAAGGCTGGCCAGGGTTCTGCACCCACCTGGATGTGGTTCTTATAGAGCTGGCTAAGGATGGACCCTTCCACCTTGTTCATCTGGGCTTGGATGGCCTCCTGTGATGAGACTAGCATTGCACAGGAGTTCTGGAGGAGGGAGCAGGAAGCAAAGAGCTTGGCTGGTCAAGGTGATTCTCTTTACGTCAGTTAAAAGGGAAGGACTGGGGCCCTTCAGTGTGCTTTTGGCCTGTATCATACACCGCCCAGCAGAGCAGGTTGAACCCACGGCTACTAGAGTTTGAAACATCCCAGCCCCACCTCTCACTATAGCCTTTCATGGCTCTCGGGATGATTAATTGATAACTTGACAGGATCTAGAATCATCCAAGAGACAAACCTCTAGGCATGCCTGTGAGGATGTTTCTAGATCGGGTTCACTGAGGTCTGGGTGTCACCATGCCATAGGCTGGGGTCCTGGACTGAAAGGACAGAGCGAGGGGCTGGAGAGATGGCTCAGCGGTTAAGAGCACTGAGTGCTCTTCTCAAGGACCCAGGTTCAATTCCCAGCACCCACATGGCAGCTCACAACTGTCTGACACCTTCACATCAATACACATAAAATAAGGTTAAAAAAATAAAATAAAATAAAAAGGACAGAGCGAGCTGAGCATCACGGCTCATCGCTTCTCTGCTTCCTGATCGTGGGTGCAACGTGACCAGCTGTCACACCTTCCCACCATGATGGAATGACTCAAACCACGACCCAATGTGAACTGTTCCTTCCCTAAGTTGTTTCTTGTCATGTATTTCACCACAGTAGTGAGAAGACTTAATACTGTCCCTACAGTCTTGGGATGACGTCATGGTTATCTCAAACCAAAGTCGACCTACATTCAAAGCTCATCCTCCACTTTTGTCTATGCAGGGGCTCAGCATCACACTGTACCCCCAATCTCAGGGAACGTTCTCTGTACTTTTTCCCCTGACAGAGATCTTCTCAGCCGTTCCCTTTGTGACAGAGGCCAACCTCTTCCTATACTCCTAGGCTCAGTCCCTCCCTATGGCCCTTGCTCACCCCTGGCCTTCCTACAACTCTGGCATCCTGGACTCCCTTAGACACCGTTTTCCTCCCCTTCCTCCATGCTTTTGAGAAGGTTGTTTGATGCTGCTGAGGACTTCCCTTCACTGAAGGATCCTAAGCTGCTTCCGGGCTTAGACCTCATTCCTCTGAGAAGTCTTTCTGAATATCTGCTTTCAGGACACTGCCATACCTGGACCCTCATGATGCCAGCCCCATTCTATAGTCTACGCCATCCCCAAGATCCTTCTGACAGTCTTGGGAAATGCTCTGCTTTCATTTCTGCTGCTATGTGATAAAACATCCCAACACAGCCGGGCGGAGGTGGCACATGCCTTTAATCCCGGCACTCAGGAGGCAGAGGCAGGCGGATCTCTGTGAGTTCGAGGCCAGCCTGGTCTACAAGAGCTAGTTCCAGGACAGGCACCAAAGCTACAGAGAAACCTTGTTTCGAAAAACCAAAAAAAAAAAAAAAAAAAAAAAAGACACACATATAGGCAAAAACACACGCATAAAATAATAATAAAATTAATTACCCTCCAAACCGCACAAAACAGGTGATGCCATACGAAAGGAGGGCGACCCTGATAGCATGCCAAGTCCCCTTAACCAACCATCTGGTCAGGATATATGGAAAGCAAACACCCCAATCCCCCTTAACCTACTGGCATCATTTTGGCCACTTTGGAGCTCCATGTGGCTCCCCCTTGCCATTTCCCCACTAACCCAACCCAAATGACCAGGCCCTTCTCACCTGCAATGAGGCTTTAGCCTCTTGGACGGAGACACTAGAAGAGTCTTTCTCCCGTGCACTTGACGTCGGCAGGGCTGTGAAGACAGGAGATCCCTATAAACTCAAAAACTTTCCACAAAACCTCTGCCAAGCTCCTTGAGGTCTACAAGGTGCTGATGATCACCCCAGGGCCCACTGGACCCAGGAGCTGTGCAATAGTCTTCATCTGTCTCTTTCAGGAGCTTCATCTTCCGCTCTCAGGAGCTGTTCTGGTTATATTATCAACTAGATACAACCTAGAGTCACTTAAGAAGAGAGAACCTTGCCAGATGGTGATAGTGCATGCCTTTAATCCCAGCTCTTGGGAGGTAGAGGCAGGTGGATCTTTGCGTTCAAGGCCAACCTGGTCTACAAAGTGAGAGTGAGTTCCAGGACAGTCAGGGCTACACAGAGAAACCCTGTCTTGAAAAACTAAAAAGGAAAAGAAAAGAAAAAGAAAAAGGGAACCTCAATTGTGGAACTGTTTAGGTCAGATTGACCTGTGATATCCTGTGGACCATTGCCCTGACTGCTAATTGATATGGGAGGGCTCAGCCCCCTGTGGTCTGGCAGGAGGCCTGGGCTATTGTAAGAGGCTGAGCATGGGCAAATGAGAGCCAGGAAGCAGGCTGGCAATCAGTATTCTCCCGTGGATCCTGTCTCCAGGTTTCTGTCTGATTTCCCTCAATGATGGAGTGTGACCTGGAATTGTCAGTCAAATAAACCCTTTCCTCTCCAAGCTGTTCCTGGTCATTCTGCATCACAGCCACAGAAAGAAAGCAGGACTGGAGTCAGAGACCTTCGAGGGGCTTCACAAATCCCTGGGGAACAGAAAGGTCCCATCCTGGGGGAGCAGTGGGCGCTCATGTGTCCCTGAGGCTCAGCCACAAGAACCCTGCAGCGGGGATGCTGCAGGAGGACCGGCGGTGCCCTGGATCCTGCAGCAGGCCTGATGGTGTCCTGCTGCAGCAGGCCAGGGGAAAGAAAGGCATGCAGCCGAAGCTGTGCCGTAAAGTCACAAAAAGGACAGGGTATCTGTGACAGGAATCCCTGTAGTCCTCCTGCCTCCCCTTCTTCAAGACTGAGAGACGGTGAGACATGACGGTGCGTGCTCAAAGTCCATCGCTTCAGCTGTGAAGTGGGGCCAAGAAGTTCTACCAGGTTGTCTCTACGGGCAGGGCCCAGGGGAAGGAGCCCTGCCAGGTCTTCCCAGATGGGCAGGGCAGGGCACCGGAGATTCACCCATCCCACTATGAATCTGGTGAGAGATACCACTCCGCCTTCCCAGAAACCCTCTTGGGAAAATCCCCAGGCCCATCTGATCACTCAGAAATGGCCAATGACCAGGCAGAGAAGTGCCACAGGGGTGACTGGGAAGGAAGTTAACTTTAGCCAAAGCACCAGAGTCACAGAAAAGAGAGCCTACAACTAGATACAGGTAGTTTTCACCTGTAAACAGTAGTTGGAAGGCTGAGACAGGGGGATTACCAGGAGTTCAAAGCCAGTCTAGGTTATATAGTGAGACCTTCTCTTTCTCTCTCTCTCTCTCTCTATCTCTCTCTCTCTCTCTCTCTCCTCTCTCTCTCTCTCCTCTCTCTCACACACACACACACACACACACACACACAAACACACACACACAAACAAACAAACAAAACAAATGAAACCAGGTGTTTAAACACAAGCCTTTAATCCCAGTACTTGGGAGGCTGAGGCAGGTGCTTCTCAGTGAGTTCCAGGCCAGCCTGGTCTACATAGTAAGTTTCAGGCCAGCTAGGGCTACACAGTGAGACCCTGAGTAGCCCAAACAATGACAACCACCACTATCAGCAAAAACAATTCCAAATAAATCTTTGTTTGCTTGAGTTAGGGTCTCACTATGATGATCTGAGTTTGATCCCCAAGACCCATGTAGCAGGAGGAGAGAATTGACTCCTGCAGTTTGTCTTCTGACCCCCACACGTGTTGTGGTATGTGTGCACACCCCCCACATGTATACACACACATAGACACAAATACCACACAAATAAATGCAATACACTTTATAAAAAAAATAGAATTCTGACTACTGGGAGGGTCCCCTATAGGCAATTCCCCTGGGCCCCATAGTGGGTCACTTTGTATCTATATGTTCATTTTACTAAATATTATTAAACCAGTGCCCACAGGGCGAGGTTTTCCCATGTAGCCATGTAGGCAGAGAAGGTAGATTTAAAACAGAAATTGGCAGAATGGACAGAGGCTGAGCAGTAGTTTAGGCTTGTGAGGGGGTGTTTCAAGGGGCTCTAATTCTACTGCCAAACATTCTGTGCCAATGTCAATGTTTCAAAAGTTTGAAACTTGTTCAGACCTCTGTCCTAGCTACTATGTTACTGGGAGTGGAAGAAAAATGGAATGCCAGCAGAGAAGCAAATCTTCATGAAAAGGATCACTTTTAAGAACCAAATCTAGATGTCTAGACTCTCAAGAAGCAAGCAAACCCTTGGGTGTTATAGTCTAGACTTGCTTCATTTTTTTGTGAGGCAGGACTCAGCTTGTAGCCCAGGCTGGCCTCAAATTCCATCATCTTCCTGCTTCAGCTTCCTGAATGTTGGATTACAGTACGAGCCAAGAAGTCCAGCCTGAACCAGCCTTCCTTTTTGTAGCTGTAACTACCTCCCTATCTCCCGAGTGCTGAGGTTTAAGGAGTGTGCTGCCACACTTGGCTCCAGAATTACTCCTTTCATAAGCCGTCATGAACATATGGAATTCATATGCAAATTCTATTTATTTATTTGTTTGTTTGTTTTGTTTTTTTTTTCAAGACAGGGTTTCTCTGTAGGTTTGGTGCCTGTCCTGGAACTAGCTCTTGTAAACCAGGCTGTCCTCAAACTCACAGAGATCTGCCTGCCTCTGCCTCCCAAGTGCTGGGATTAAAAGCGTGCACCACCACCACCCGGCCTAAATTTTATATCCTGTTCTTTAAAGAGAGTGAGAGAGAGAGAGAGAGAGAGAGAGAGAGAGAGAGAGAGAGAGAGAGAGAGAGAGAGAGAGAGAGAGAGAGAATGATGATTTGGAATGAAACTGGGAGTTTTGCTTTCATTTTTTGCCTTTATTAAGTACTTGCTTTAAAAAAAAGTTGTGTGTGTGTATATAGTCTTCTGTGTGTAATACCCTTAGAGCCCAGAAGAGGGCATCAGATTTTCTGCAGCTGGCGTTACAGGTGATTATGAGCTGTGCTACGTGGGTGCTGGGCACTGAACTCTGTAAGAGCAGCATGCACTCCTGACCCTGTGCCTCTCTCCAGCTCTTGTTCTTCTCATTTAATACTGTTTCGAGCATGTTACCAAGCCCAGCTACAAAAAGGAAGGCTGGTTCAGGCTGGACTTCTTGGCTGAATGTAATCCAACATTCAGGAAGCTGAAGCAGGAAGATGATGGAATTTGAGGCCAGCCTGGGCTACATTGTGAGTTTCAGGACAGGCAGAGCTACTTAGTGAGACCCACCTCCCCCCAACCCCCCACTCCCGTCTCAAAAAGAACAAAACAGAACAAAACAAAAACAAGTAAGAAGTAATTCTGGAGAAGGGTCAAGAGCCTGTATGTTCATTTTCAAAGTTAATTTCAATGTTGTTAAAACTTACATAGCTTTTCCAAAGTAGCTATCACAAATGCCAACAGTATACAAAACAATATCAACCAGTTGGTAGTCAGGGAAATGCAGATCAAAAGTCCAATTGCTAGACAGTGGTGGCGCACACCTTTAATCCCAGCACTTGGGAGGTAGATCTCTGTGAGTTTGAAGCCAGCCTGGTCTACAAAAGCTAGTTCTAGGACAGGCTCCAAAGCTACAGAGAAACACTGTCCCAGGGGGAAAAAAAGCCCAATAAACTGGGAACGGTGTCATTCATTCCTCTGTGGTGTTATACATCCCCTTAGGAGGCTGAGGCCAGGCTGGTTGGTTTACTGACACCCAGACTCAAAAGCAAACAAATCGGCTGGGTGTGGTGGCATATACCTTTAATTCCAACACTCAGGAGGCTGAGGCAGGAGAGTCATTGCAAGCTGGAAGCCAGGTTGGGCTACTCATAAGTTCCAGGCTGGCCTATGTAACACAGTGAGCTTAGGTTTTGAACAATAGCAATAAAACAAACAAAACCCCAAACACCCTGAACGAGATGCCACCTCATGCTCACCACAATGAGGACAGCAGTGGACAAAGCCCACATATTGACAAGGCTGTGGAGCCACTGGGACCCCCAGACCTTGCTGGGAAGAGCATGAAGTGGGACAACTGCTATGGAAAAGAGTCTGGGAGTTTCTCAAAAGGGTGAGTATAGAAATACCACAGTCTTCCTCTTACATGTAAGGTGAGGCAAAGTACGTTGGGCCAGTGGTACCATTCACGGTCGCTGGAGACAGGACAGCTTAGATATCCATGATGAATAAGTCAACAAGGCATGGTATGTCTATTCAGTGGCGTGTTAGTCAGCCATAAAAAAGAAGTGGAGCCCGGATGTATGTTGTAACATGGAAGTATCTTGCTGGGTGAAGTAAGCCAGGCTATCTGATACTGTGAAATTAGGGAGCCGGTTAGCAGTTGCCAGAGGCTGGTGGGAAGATGTGGAGTGACAACTGCTGGGTGTTTCTTTTTGGGGTGAGGAGAAGAATGTCCTGGAATGTCCTGAGTGGTAGTCATGATTGCATGCATGGTAAATGCACTAAACATCACCAGTGTCACATATACCGATGTTGTGGGTGTGGTTTGCTAATCCGAAAAAATAAATATGCATGTACTTAGTCATTTCAATTCTCAATTATTTAAAAACTAAGATTGTGACAAAAACTGATTTAGTTAAAAATATTTGTGTGTGTGTGTGCGTATGTGTATGTTTGTCTTATTGTGTGGGGTATATGACATGACCATATACCCGTGGAAGCTGGCAGAGAGGATTTGTTTCCTCGGGACTGGAGTTCAGGTGGCTGTAAACTTCTGGATGTGGATGCTGGGAGACAGACTCAGGTCCTCCAGAAGAGCAGCACATATTCTCAGCGGCTGAGCTGTCCCCTCCAGTCTTGGCTTAATTTTTTTGAGACAGGTTTTTGCTTTGTATCTCAGTAGGCTTTTTAACTCACTTCGTTGCCAGGAATGTTCTCAAATGTACAGTGGTCCTCTTACCTTTAGCTTTGTGTGATGGGATTACAAGCCATGAGCCATGTCTGACTACCCTAGCCAAAACTGTGTGCGTATATGGTGTGTGTTGAATACAGACACTGCAGAAGTCAGAGGGTAACCTCAGATGTTGATCTTGTTTGCCCTACAGATGTTAGGTTAGTTGGGCTGTGAGATCCTGGGAGCTCAACTGTCTCCACCTCCTTTCTCATATGAGGGCAGGGATTATAGACGCACACGGTGCGTCTTTAGATGAGTTCTCGGGATCTGAACTCAGGTCCTCACACTTGTGCCACAAGCATTTTTGTCCATGGAGCCTTCTCCCTAGCCCCATCCTAGCCGTAATTTTTAGGAGTCATTGCTGTAGGGACAGAAGGTGGTTATAAAAAGAGTGATTTCGCTTGTCTCGGTTTTCTAGACTCTGACCCCCCCTTTAGAGATATAGTTTGGCGTAGCCCAAGCTGACCTCCACTTTGTATGTAGCAGAGGCTTGCCTTGAATTCCTGATCCTTGCATGGCCTCACCTCCCAACTGCTGGGATTATAGGCGCGTGTGGCTACGCCCACCTAAGGTGGGTAGACTTCCTGTAGATGCTTTTAAAACGGAAGAGAAACAGGTGTGGTGGGGGAGATGCTCGAATAGAAGAAAGCAGAGAATAAAAGAGAGCTTCGTGACAGAATGTTAAAGGCACACCCCAAGAGGAAAGTCCCATCACCCCTC
The DNA here is from genome assembly GCF_903992535.2 of Arvicola amphibius. Taxonomy (NCBI): domain Eukaryota; kingdom Metazoa; phylum Chordata; class Mammalia; order Rodentia; family Cricetidae; genus Arvicola; species Arvicola amphibius. The sequence continues at coordinate 65,884,725 of NC_052050.1, read as the reverse complement.
TGAGGCCAAGGGCCCCCTGAGGAGCCTCCTGGGCCTTCTTGGTCCTCACCCTGTCCAGCCTCTTCATGCCGTCCTTCCAGGATCCTTCCCTCTTTGTCCAGTGTCTCCGGGAGTTCTGTCTGTGTCTCCTCCACCTAGAGTGAAGAGTGGGGTCAGGAGTGAGACGAAATGGGCTAAAGCAGTCTCTCAACTGTTCGCAGCATACAGCCTGCGTCCTCAGCACCCCGCCTCCTCTATGACTGATGGGAGAGATGATGGAGACAGGACAGAGCCCTCTGAGACAGGCCCCTGAGGGCCTGTCGTCCTTAGGCTCAGATAAGTTACTAGAGGATTGCCTGGGTAGAGAGGGTCTTGGGAGTCTTTTATTGCTGATGTTTCATGGGGCAGGACAGGCCTCTGTTGGTCTACATGGAGCATGCCCCCACCAAACACACACCTGACACTATTTCAAGTTCTAACGGCTACAGCTCATCTCTGCTTTATGTTGTCAGGTTACTGATCTGTCCTCTGGGGTCCCCCTCTCCTCTTGCCCCAGACAGGCTCACAGAGACCAGAGAACAGCAGCAGCAGGAGTCCGGACCACTTTCTCCCAGCTGACCGCTCACAGCCGGTCTCACTGTCCCACACCTGAGATGTGTGGCAGTCCTACTAAACTTTGGGGGCCAGGATCAGATGACAGTATTCTATCAGGAGCCTGTGTGCCCTGTGGACAGCTCCCTCCACCCCCACCCCCAGGCATTCCTCATTCAAATAAGTCTCACAGTTAAGGATGCTGCAGGTCAGGGGTGGGGCCAGCAACATCAGGACAGTTGTATTATTAAAACACAGGATGGCCCCACAGATGTGCACATCTGACTCACCCTTTCAGAAAAGGCGGGCTTTGGAAAGGTCATCTAAGCAAACAACATTACAGTGTATTCAGGGGGCTCCCAGAAGACACTGGCACTGAGGCAGCACCCTTAAGCTTGTCTGTAAACCAATAGAGCCCAACAGAAATTCTTTTAAATGAGTCTTTGTGGGGGAGAGATGGCTCAGTGGCTAAGAGCTCTTCCTGCTCTTCCAGAGGACCTGACTTCTGTTTCCAGCACCCACACCTGGTGGCTCATAACCAACTGTGTCTCCGGCTCCAGTGGATCTGACACCCTCCTTCTGGCCTCCACAGACAGTTGCACACGCGCGTGCGCGCGCGCACGCGCACATACACACACACACACGTACTCACGCATGCACACATGCATGCATGCATGAATTCACATAAAAATAAAATTTAAAAAAATCTCGCTGTGCATTGGGTGTGTAGAGGTCAGAGGTGTCGGTTCTTGCCTTTCACCCGGTTTGAGACGGGGTCTCATCTCTGCTGTCTCCTCTAGGAAGCTGCCCAAAAGATTCCAGAATTTCTCCTGACTTTGTCACTCACTGTAGGAGGGCTGGGATTATAGATGTGTGCCACCAGGTCTGTCTTTACATGGGGTCTGGGGATCTGAACTCAGCTCTTCATGATTGAATGCCACTGAGTCCTCTCCTCAGCCCAAAACTACTTTAAATTTAAAAATAACATTTATTGGCCTATTGAGATGGTTCAGTAGGTAAAGGCTCCTGCCACCAAGCCTGACAGCCTGAATTTGATCCCCAGGACCCACATGTGGAAGGAGGGGGTCAACTCTTGCTGGTTGTGGTCTGATCGCCACACATTCACTGTGGTATGTGTGTGTGTGTGTGCCCCTTCCCATACACAAAATGTAATTAAAATAACATTTATTTATTGTGTGTGTGTGTGTGTGTGTGTGTGTGTGTGTGTTCCGTGAGTGTGCACCAGACATGGTTCATGGAGAACAGGGAGCAGCCTGTGAAATTGGTTCTTTCCATCCAGCACGTGGGCTCTGGGAACTGAACTCAGGTTTTCAGCCCTTGGCAGCAACATCATCATGTACTCTGCTTTCTCATTAGCTCCCTCAATTCTTTTAAAAAGTCACCCTGGGACCTGGAGAGATGGCTAAATGGTCTCTCAAAGAAACAACAAACAGAAGGCTACCCAGTGTAATGAAGCAATTGGTTTCAAGCTATGCAGATTCATTTGCAGAGATTCAAATTTCAGAATTTGAAGACCGAGTTTGTTTCCTATGTACGGTTAAAGACAGCCAGTTTGATAAGAGTGAGAAAATACTCATACAACTGCCCAAGGTTTTACCCACTGCTTCAAGAGCAAGAGAAGAAGCTGAGGCAGATAGATGGGAAGGGCTCAAGACTGAGCTAAGGAGGAGGAACAGGAAATGCTGGGCCATGGCTGCTCGAGTTGGTTTTAATCTGAATTTTCTGTATCACTTTCCTCATGTCCCCACGCCCTTTGACCTCTGACTAACACAATCTGATCATTGCATAAAACCTCTTGCATGTTTTATTTCTAAATAATTTTTCAAGCCTCTGTGTCATGGAGGTGCCACAGAAATGCCATAGACGCCTCTAATCTCACGCTTGTTATCAATCTTCTAAATATCTCCCAGCTTGCCAAGCATTTGACCAGAGAGCTACACCCCAAAAATGCTTCATAAAATTGCTTTATGCTTTATTTAGCAAGCGTGGGTATGTGTGTGTCTCACACATGTGTGGAGGCCAGAGGTTAACCTGTGGGAGCCAGTTCTCTGCCTTCACCATGTGGGTCTTAGGGACAGAATTCATGTCATCAGCCTTGAGAGCAAGGGCCCTTATCTCTTGAGTCATCTACCCAGCCTGTTTTATTTTTATTTATGCATATGTGGATCGAGGTGTGTGTGTGTGTGTGTGTGTGTGTGTGTGTGTACCACATCCATATGGGTGCTTATGGGGCTAGAAGAGGATATTTTGTCTCCTGGACCTGGGTGACTGACAGTTGTCAGTCATGGATGCTTGGGTCCTCTGGTAAAGCAGCAAGTTCCCTTAGCTGGTAAATCATCTTTGAAGCACTGTGCTTGGGTTTTTCGTTTGCTTTGGTTTTGTTTTGTTTTGTTTTATTTGTCAGGCTGGCCTCAAACTCATGATCCTCCTGCTTCAACCTCCCAAATCCTTGGATTATAGGAGAATACCACCATACTCATCTGGTCTTTTGTCACAGCCAGGAGAGACAAAATGATGTAGCCACGTTCACATGGCGAAGGAGCTTAACACCAAAGCTTTCTCATTCACTGTATGTTCCCTTCAACTGTGCAGTCACCATCGTGATGACACAGTGAGGAGGAAGATGAAGCACCTGTGACTTCAACAATGCCAGGCCCTGCTTAGACTGAGAGACCTTAAGTGTCTCGAGCCAACTACTAAATGATTAGCAGGAAGTCGGCAGGCCAGAGGTGATGTGTCTGGAACTGATTTTGGTCTTTCTGTCTCCGTCCACCCTCTAGAATTAGTTCAACAACCCGATCCAACCATGCCAATGGTATACAAAGGCATTGACTCCATCAGCACCAAAGACTGGCTTTTGTCATGACTACTCTTGGTGAGAGTGGCTGCATGCTCTATTGGAGGCAGCCAATACACCCTGAAGCAAATGCTCCAAGATCATGGGTTCCCTTTTTCTTCTTATTTTTTAAATATGTGTGTGTGTGTGTGCGTGTGCGCGCGCGTGCCACAGTGCATGTATGGAGAACAGAGGACAAGCGTGGAGAGTCAGTTCTCTCTACCATGAGTCCTTGGGGTCAAACTGAGGTCATCAGTCTTGGAGGCAAACACCTTTACCTCCTAAACCATCTCACCAGTCCCAAAGGTTCCCTTCTTTTTTAAAAATTAAATTTTATCTTTTAATTAAAAAGTTTATTTATTTACTTATTTATCTATTTAACGTGTATGAGCATTTTGTCTGGATGTGTATTTGTGTACCACGTGTGTGTTTGGTATCTGATGAGGCCAGAAAAGGGCATCAAATCCCTTGGGACTGGCATTATAGGCAGTTGTGAGCTGCCCTGTTGGTTCTAGAAATTGAACCTGGCTCCTCTGGAAGAGTTGTGGGTACTTTTAAATGCTGAGCTGTCTGTCTCCCTGGCCCCAAAGGCTTTCTTCTTGGCAAAAGGACTATGAGAAGTTTATAAAAATAGCCAAAGTAGGGCAGGTGAGATAGTTCAGTGGGTAAAGGAGTTTGCCACCCAATCTAACAACCTGAATTCAATCCTCAGGAGCCACACAGTGGAAGGAGAGAACTGATTGCCATTAGCTGTTAGTTGTCCTCTGTCCTCCACTTGTGTGTCATTGCATGTGAGTATACACTACACTACACACACACACACACCACGCATGCACGCATGCACATATACACAGAGGAAATAAAAAATAGCATTATGAAGCTCTGGTTATGACAAAAAAGGAAATTAAGGTCTCATGGGAGGTATTTCAAATTAGATTTCACCTTGACAGGGTGAAGATGCACGCCTATAATCCCAGCACTCAGGAGGCTAACGCAGGAGGATTGCAGGTTCGAGGCCAACCAGAATTACATGGAGAGTTCAAAACAAAAAGTAGGACCAACCCAGGGCTGCTGCTCTTCCATAGGACCAGAGTGCAGTTCCCAACACCCACATCAGGCAGCTCATGATTGCCTGTAACTCTAGCACCAGGAGAACTGACACCCTCTTCTGATCTCCATGGGAACCTGCATTCACGTGGCATTCACTTACATAAAATACACTTACGTATAAATAAAAATAACTCTTAAAAATGACACCAGACAACAAGCAGTCAGCGCAGAATCACACAGACAAATACTAGTTAAAAGTAATTGTAAAGAAGACTGGAGTTCTGGAAGCATCCAGTTCTGGATTCAGATCCTGAACTCAGACTATATTGCTGCATGAGCTTCCAGACCTCAGCTCCCTCAAAATGGTAGAAACACCTGCAGTATCCAGCACAACACAGAGTTCAGATGCAGAAGGGTCTGGCTGCGTGTATGAGAAACACAGCAGGCAGGGGCCCTGCAGAGCATGGCAGAGCTCCCAGGCTGCCTTCAGTCTCACAGTATATCATCCGAAACAAAGTCACAAACTCAGGAAACACTGTGTTCTTCCAGGTAACAATCACTACAGAGAGGAGACCTTGTCTCCAGGAACATCTGCCAGCGGCAAGAAGGTCATGGCCTTCCCAGGACCTGACAAAAGCCTCTCCAGGCTAGCACTTGCACAGTGACACCTGGGGCTCCCTTCAGGCAGTTCCTAGTCTCCGCTCCCCATCCTCTGCATTCCTGATACACCGGGAATTGAACCCAGGGCCTTGTGTGTGGTAAACAGGCACTTTGCCACTGAACTACATCACCCTTCGGGCCCCTGGCATTTTCTTAAACATTAATACATAATGTAATTTTTTCCCAGTTACACAGGAGTCAGCATTTGCTTTAGAAATTAGGGAGAACACAGAAAAATGTAAAAGTAAAATCCTGGGATATATAAGCCTGGACTACAGCAGAGTATATTATATACCTGTATATCCATATTTGGAGCTGTGGTGTTATGCATGGTTTCTAATACCTTAATTTCTCAGACATTATGAATATTTATCATGCCACATTAATTGGTCTGTGAATATATTAATTATAATGATTAAGTGAAATATTCTGGGAATAAACTTAGTTTTTAAATCTTTTTTTAAAGATTTATCTATTGATTGTGTATACAGTGTTCTGCCTGCATGTATGCTTGCATACCTGAAGAGGACACCAGATCTCATTACAGATGGCCGTGAGCCACCATGTGGTTGCTGGGAATTGAACTCAGGACCTCTGGAAGAGCAGCCAATGCTCTTAACCTCTGAGCCACCAGTCCTAGTTTTTCAATCTTACTGTGAGGTGTTTAGGCTATTTTTTTCTTTAAAAATTATTTTCTAGGGGCTGAAGAGATGGTTCAGTGATTTAAAGTACTTGCTGCTCTTCTAGTGGACCTGGGTTTGGTTTTCAGCACCCACATAGTGGTTTGTAATCATTGATAACTCCAGCTCCTGGGGAAGCCAACATCCTCTTCTGACCTCTTTGGGCATCAGGTACACATGTGGTACATATATGTACATGCCGGCAAAGCCTCCATACCCATAAAACAAATATTGTAAAAATTTTTTAATTATATGTATTTTATTTAATTATATGTATATTAGTGTTTTGTCTGCATGTCTGTCTGTGCACTATATGAGTCTGGTACCTAGAGAGGACAGCACAGCACTGTGAATCCTCTGGAAATGGAGTCACAGATGATTGTAAGTCACCATACAAGTGCCTAGATTCAAACCTGGGTTCTCTGGAAGAGCAACCAGTGTCAATGAGCCATCACTCCAGCCCCTTATTTCTATTTTTGATTTTTTGTTTTTGTTAAGACAGAGTCTCATGTAGCACAGGCTGGCCTTGAACTTGCTGTGTAGCTGAAGATGAACTTGAATTCATGATCCTCCTGCCTCTACCCCTAAGTGCTGGGAGTACAGATGTGAACTGCCATGGCCAATTTTCTTTTAAGGCAGGTCCTGGCTGGCCTGGAACTCACTCTGTAGACCAGGCTGGCCTCAAACCCAGAGATCCACCTATCTCTGCCTCCTAAGTGCTGTAAAGGTGTATGCACCATATCTGACATTATTTCTACCTTTTAAGAAGATGTGTTTTATTTTTAAGCATGTGTGCATGCGTGTGTCTGTGTTAGGATGCGGATGTGAGCGCAGGTGCCCATGGAGCCAGAAGAGGGTGTAGGATCTCCTGGATTACAGGCAGTTAAAGGCCACTTAACCTTGGAGCTGGGAACAGAACTCAGGACCCCTAGAAGAGCAGTACTTGCTATCAATCGCCAAGACATCGTTCCAGCCCCTTTATTCCTATTTTTAATGATCAAATTATATTTTGTGAGCACGCTGGTTTACAAAAGCTTGAGCAAGGATGGGGCATAGCTCCTTGGCAGGGCTTGTATGAGGCCCTGGTGCAACCCTTTCTTAGTGACTTTTCTCATTGTTGTAACAAAATGCCTGACAAGAAGCAGTACAAAGGAGGAAGGATCTTTTCTGGCTCAAGAGTTCACAAGTGCTGAGGGTGGGACATACCGAGAGGATAATGCAGGCCTTGAGGATGGAAAGCTCGGTCCTCGTGAGGTGTCAGTCTGAATGGTGGTCACTCAGCCTTGCAGCACAGGCCTACTCTTCCCAAGCAAGCTTCGTTTAGGTTTTTATTTATTTATTTATTTGAGGCAGGGTCTCACGTAGCCCAGACTGGCCACCAAACTTGCTATACAGTAAGGATGTCGTTGAACTCTTGTTCCTCTTGCTCCTACCTCCCCAGTGCTATGACCGTTGCTTGTTTTCAGGCAGATTACAGAATTCACATCGTATGATCTATGAACACACATATCAGGCGTAGTCCCTGTCACCCAATGATGCACTCGCTGGACTCAAACAGCTCTCCTGGGCAATGAACTTGAACTTTCACCATTTTAGGCTATCGCTATAGAGACCCCAAGCCGACAGAAGCGCAGGCTCAAGTGTGACACCAATGGAGGCAAACATGGGTGTGTTTACAGGAGGCTGGAGCATGCCCGGCTCTTAGGGAAAGATTCTAGCCTCCTATAAGTTCAACCACAAATTTAGAAAGCATAATTAAGAACATGCATGAGCTCAGAAGGCATGTCACCAAAGGTTGTGTCTCAAAGGCAAAGATTCCTAGGAACTTTTTTTTTGAGTCAAGTTGTTATACAGTGTAGCTCAGGCTACCCTCAAACTCACTATATAGCTTAAGATAACTTTGAATTCTTTTTTGTTTGGTTGATTTTTCTGTGTAGCCATGGCTGTCCTGGAACGCATTCTGTAGCCCAGGCTGGCCTCAAACTCAGAGATCTGCCTGCCTCTGCCTCCCAAGTGATGAGATTAAAGGGGTATCATCACTGCCTGGCGACTTGAACTCTTGATCCTCCTGCCTCTACTTCCCTAGTGCTGGGATTAGAGGCATGTACCACCACCCAGTTTTATGTAGTGGTGGGAATGAAATCCAGGAACCTGACTATGCTAGGCCAGTCTCCTCCCAGAATAGGTTGCATTCCCAGAACCTAATGCTTAGGAATTTTTCTGGTGAGTTTTAGGTTGAAAGGTCTAGCTGTCTAACACAGTCTAACATGTGGCTGAACCTCATGAGTCTTTGAGAAGGCTCTGTGCATGGAAGCTTGCATTGGATTCATCCAGCATGATTAATTTATGGGACATTATTTTCTGGCTAAAAACATAGAGGCCACGTGAGGGCCAGTGCTGTTGTTATGAACAGAACAGAGGCCGTGTGCGTGCCGGTGTGATGTGTCAGTAGTGGCTAGGGCAGAAGGTGCCGTGACAGCTGCTGCCTGATCAGGCCGGCAGCTTGTCTCACACTCCCTGACCAGCATGCCTTTGGCAACCTCAGAGAAAAGGTCAAATGTGCCCTGTATTTCTTCTGCCTGGGACCCTCACCTGCATATCATGGTTAGCCATTGATAGTCTCATCCTTACCTACCGTCAAGTCCCAGCGAAGACATCATTGTTTATGAGACTTTTGCTGATCTAGGGACAAAGTCACTGTGCCCCAGGTTAGGAGGAGAACACAGGAAGTTCCTCGCTAGCAAAGTCGGAGGGCTGTAAAGAGTCAATGCATGCACACAAACCGGCCAAACAAAAAGACCGTGGCCAGGACCATTAAAAAGAAGTTCCGCAGACTAATTCACACGGGAAAAAGGCCCCCGGGAGAGCACTAGCCATATGCAACATAGTCCCAGACTCAGGGCTGGAGAGAGGGCTAGGTTGTTGAGAGCTCTTGCTGGCCTAACAGAGGACAGGAGTTCAGTTCCCAGCTCACAACGTTCTGTAACTGCAGCTCCCAGGGATCTGAGAGATGTATGTGTTCAGGGTGCAGGCATGTGTGTGCATGCATCCCCTTCTCACACACAACAAAAATCTTAAAGTTGCTAGATTTATAAAAATAATCACCCTCATCTATATGATATATGCGAGAAAATCAGGCTATTTCTTTTTAGTTTTTTTTAAATTGTACTAATTCTTTGAGAATTTCACCCAATGTATTTTATAGAGGCTATTTCTTAATGGTGAGCTTAGAAGCAATTTCCAAATTTCTTCCTACCTTTCTAAATTTTTGAAACTTACTCTTTTTTCTTCTTCTTTTTTTTTTTTTTTTAAGACAGGATTTCTCTGTAGCTTTGGAGCCTGTCTTAGAACTAGCTCTTGTAGCCTAGGCTGGCATTGAACTCACAGAGATCCCCCTGCCTCCCGAGTGCTGGGATTAAAGGGGTGTGCCACCACCACCCTTAAATTGCAATGATAAGAATAATTAGGATTCCACAGCAGACTTGTAAATGTTTGCCATCTGGGGCTTGTATTACCTCTATTACATTTGGCCTTTGCTTGAAGCCCTCTAGTAATGATGAACTCACCTCTCTCTCTCTTTCTCTCTCCCTCCCTCCCTTTCCCTCTCTCTCCAATTACTTCCGCACAAGAAATGGAAATCTGGCTCCCTTTAGCTTCTCCCAGTGGCCAAGATCCTGCGTCCTAGCTCAGCAAAGAGCAGATGCATTTACTCCTTGAGAACGGAGGTTCCAAGGCCAGACCTGGGCTGCAGGACCCCCGCACCTGCCCATCTCAACAAGTACAAGTCTCTGTTGTCCTCACAAACTCCTTTGCTTTTTTAGGTGAGCCGCAGGCAGTGGTATCCTTAGATGGCAACTTTAATTCTATGCCTCACCACCTGCCAGTCAGGCCTCTGGGGTCTGGTACACTTAACCTCTCATCAACTTTGTAGAACAGATCTAGACACAGGAACCAAGGTTGTGACTCTCTTACACTGAGCCAGAGAAGCCAGGTCTTGGCAAGGTCACTCAAGTAGATCTGTGACCTCAGGCAAGGCCATGGGGGCTCAGAACCCAGGGGCGTGGGCACACAAATGGTTGCCAAGTTCTTTAAGAAGACATTTTATATGTTTGTTACAGACAAACATGTTTTGTTGTATGTGTTTGAGATGGCTCAGTGGGTAAGGTTACCTTCTAACAACACTGACCACCTGAGTTTGATCCCCAGGGAGGAGAAGAAGCAACTCCTGAAAGTTGTTATCGGACCTCCACATACGAAGTGGCATGTGTGTGCACAGAGACACATAGACACACACACACACAAACACACAATACATGAAAAAATATATACACAGGACATGAGAGAAGGAAGCCTATATGGTGGGGATGAAGTTTTTCTCGTTGCTGTTTTTTGTTTGTTTGTTTTTTGAGACAAGCTTTCGCTGTATAGCTCTGACTGGTCTTAAATGTGCTACGTAGACCAAGCTGGCCTTGAATTCACCATAGCTGGGGATGACCCTGAATTTCTGACCTTCCTACAACACCTTCCAAGCTCTGGGGTTAGAGGCGTCTACCATTATGCCCAGTTTGTGTGGTGCTGTGGATGGAAGCCAGGTCTCTAGCCCCTGAGCTACATCCCAGCTCCTATTCCCAGGATATCAGTATGTCCTGAGCCAGCAGAGACAGTCCCAGGCTGGGCTTCTCGGTAAGGCCTAGAGCGTCTGGTCAGCAGAGCCACGGGGCATGGCCCTCTATGTGCTGGGGGTACCAGGGAGGTCCCAACCATTGGGATCCTGTCGCAGGCCTGGCAAGTTCTCATCAAGGCCCACGCTGCTGCCAGCCACCCAACTCTGCACAAGCCCCGCATCCTGGGCTTTCTGTAGCTCGGACTTCCCTTAAGTCCTCAGCTTTGATTGGGGGAGCTCCTGCCAAACTTCCCCACCCAAGAAGCTTTCCTCTCCGTCCAGGATGCTCTCCTGCTGCATGCCAGGCTAAGCCTTGGCCTGACTCCCAGTTGGCCCTCATCACACTTCTCGGCACCTGCTCCATGATCTGTACAGGCGGTGGAGGGTGGGGGAATGTGTGTGTGTGTGTGTGGGGGGGGGTGACAGGCTAGATGGCATGTGAAGAAAGCCAGTCATTCATATTCATATGTACACATTTATGTACACACACACACATCTCTCTATGTGCTTCTGATTGTCCTGGAATTCTCTATGTACATCAGGCTCGACTCAAACTCACAAAGATTCACCTGCCTCTACCTTCTGAGTGCTGGGATTAAAGTTGACACCACATCCAGCAAGTCTTCTATGTTTTTTTAATTAGGAAAAACTTTTTTTTTTAAAAAAATTATGACTATGGGTGTTTTACCAGCATGTATGTTTGTGTGCCACATGCATGTCGAATGCCCACAGAGGCCTCAAGAGGGTGGTCAGATGCCATGGTACTGAAATTTAAGATGGTTATGAGCTGTCATGTGTGTACTGGGATTTGAACCTAGATCCTCTGGAGAAGGATCCACTGAGCTATCTCTGCAGCCCCCTCACCCTAGCGTCCGACTGCCAACACTCCTCTCTGAGCCTCAGTGTTTGTCCACACATGTAATGTGGGAAGCTTCTTTCCATAACTCAACCTAGTTCTCAGGGCCTTCATGAGGCTGAGCAGGAAGTGAAATTCGCAGGGTGAGTCATTATTGTGGTCTGACCCTATGGCCCCTGAGCCTCTCTATTCTGGTGTTCCATCCCCCAGGGGTATTGGCAGCCTGCTGGGATAGATTGGGTGCTCAGGACTTGACACCTGCATTAGGAATTAAGCAAAAGCACCATCCAGGAGAGGTAGGAACAGGTAGAAACTTAGCCAAGAAGCAGCACACTGTCCTGCCAACAGGCAGTGTGATTGACAGAACCCAGCAAAGGCACACAGGTGCAGGGCAGACATGCCAGGTTGTTTGAGGCAACAAGAATGAAGGGCTTTGTAGTCACTGGAAGCCAGGAATGGTAGCCCATACCTATAATTTCAACACTGGGGCAGCTAAGGAAAATTGAAAAATTGGGACCAACCTGTGCCACATATTGAGACCTTTTCTCAAAAACTAAACAAAAACATACAGCCTGGCATGATGGGGCATGCCTGTAATCCCAGCACTTGGGAGAGAGAGGCAAGTGGATTAGTAGTTCAAGGCCAGCCTTGGCTACATACCCAATTTGAGGGCAGCCTTGGCTACAATGAAACCCTGTCTCAAAAAAAAAAAAAAAGGAGCCGGGCGTTGGTGGCACACACCTTTAATCCCAGCACTCGGGAAGCAGAGGCAGGTGGATCTCTGTGAGTTCAAGGCCAGCCTGGTCTACAAGAGCTAGTTCCAGGACAGGCTCCAAAGCTACAGAGAAACCCTGTCTCGAAAAACTGAAAAGAAAAAAAAAAAAAGACAGGAAAACAGGAAAATGAAAGAAAAGAAGTCATTGGAAGTGCAGGGTAGGGTGCAGAGAGAGAGACAGAGAGAGACTGACAAAGCTAAAGACAGAACAGATGACAGGAACACAGAAGAGCTGACGTCATTTTCACAGTGGGGGCTGATCAAGTCAGGAGCTATCCATCCCCACCTGGCTGGGATGGAGGGACTGGCAGAGAGCAATAGGAAACAGGACCAGGACTCCAGGGTCCCAGTTCCCTTCCCTGGGCCTCCTGCTATTATCTCTGTAGACATGGACCTGTTTCTGGGCTCCAACCTCCTGGGGCTTCTCAGACCTCAAGGGGCAGAAACCTGAGTCAGTCTCTTGGGCCCTAACCCAGCTTCAGGTCCCTGGGGGAGGGACAGGAAGGGAGGAGAGAGCTGCAGAAGCCTACAGATCGCCTCCCTCTTTAGCCCCTCCCAGCTACCCTAAGGGCAACCCACGCACACTGCTCGGGGCTTGCAGGAGGCCCTGACCCGCTTTCCAGGCTCTAAATAGCACAGTGATCCGAGGCAAAACTCCGTTAAGGGGCAGACCGTGTCTAGCAACCCTTAGGTGGACCTGGGAGTTTAGGTTTCCAACAGGTCTCAAGAGATGCACGCGCTGCAAGACAGTGGACCACTCAGATTGCCGGCCTTAGACCTTAGCTCAAGACTCAGAGAGGCCAAGCGTCCGGTCCTCGCCCGCACAGTGACAGCCCCCACACTTAAGACCATCGGCCATAGACACAGCAGTCATCTCCCTGCCGGGACAGCAGAGGTCAGCTTCAGTTTGCCTGGGGCTGAGTGTGTCAACTCAGCTGCCGGCTGCCGGGTTGGCTCAGCACGGGGCGGGAACAGATCATCCCCGTCCCTGCACCCCGGTCTCCGTGCCAGCCCCCGACTGTTGTCCATTCGGTGTCCTCTGCCGTCCCTCTGAGTGCACCCCAAGGCAGACCTCCGTGTCCCGGTGCCCAGTACCTTTTCCGCACGCTTGCAGCGGCTGGGTCGGCTGTGCCTGCAGCCCATCCTGCTTCGTGCGTCCGGCCGGCTGTGACTCTCAACTACTCGGAGCTGCAGCCGCGCCGGCTACGCGCCTTAAATGCCGGAAGAGCAGGGCCTGCGCGGGGCCGGGGCCGGGGCCGGGCCAGGGCAGGTGCCAGAGGCGCTCCACATTAGAAACACCTCGGTATCTCTAGGAGCAAAAGATGATTCTCAAGACTCCCTGATGAGAAAGAGCTGAGAGGGAAAAGAACGAAAACGATTAAACCAGGCGCGGTGGTGCATGCCTGTAATCCCAATTCTGGGGAGGTGGAGGCAGAAGGATCACAAGTTCGAGAACAGTCTGGGGGCTTATGGGGAGGGGTTCAAGATCAGGCGGGGCTATACGACACCCTATCACTGAGAGCTACAGCCAGGTTGTTTGTGCAAAACAGTTCAACTTCCAGCACCCACATCCTGTGGCTCACAACTGCGCCTTAATCTAGCTAGAAAGGCTCAGTGGGTAAAGGCAGCTGCCTCCGAACCTGGCTTGGGCTCCATTCCCAAGACCCATATGTGGAAGAAGAGAATCAACATACATGCTATGGCACCTACCCTGACCCCCTCATACACAAATCTAATACTTTTTTTTTTATGCTGAAAAAGTCAATCAAGATAGCTCACAGCACCTGGGAGTCTGAGGCAAGATAGCCACAAGTTGGAGGTCAGTTTGGGCTACAGAGTGAGACTCTGCCTCAAACTAAAATTAATTAAAATTTAAAAACGGACTGACAAGATGGCTCAGTGAGTAAAATTGCTTGCTACTAAGTCGATGACCTGAGTTCAGTTCCCAGGACCCACATCATGCAAAGAGAGAAAGAGAGAACTAACTCTTGAAATTTGTACTCTGACCTTCATAGGTGGGCCATCCCCTCTCTCTCTCTCTCTCTCTCTCTCTCTCTCTCTCTCTCTCTCTCTCTCTGTCTCTCTCTCTGTCTCTGTCTCTCTCTCTTTCCCTCTCTTTCTCCCTCCCTCCCTCCCTCCCTCCCTCCCTCCCTCTGTCCCTCCCTCCGTCCCTCCCTCTCTCCCTCCTTTCCCTTCTCCCTCTCATGCACACAAACTCAATAAATAAGTGGAATAAGAATATACTTCAAAGAGTGACAATATTAGTGGCAGGACCCAGAGCCCAGGTAGAATGTCCTCCCAAACCCAGCTTTATAACAAATAAATGACACCCACTTTCATTGCAAGGTGTCCACGAGGCTGGGTCAGTAGCTTTCCCCGGTTCACAAGATCTGTGACATGTTCTTCTCTCCTTGGGCCAGACACAGCAACCTTGGCAGCAGACAAGTCGGATGCAGCAGGAATAAGGGACAATAGAGTCAGAATTTGGGACAAGGAACTCTTATCTGACTTCTCTGAGCTACTGGCTGAGGTTGCCAAGAGCAGCATGTGGGAAGACAATAAACAGCTTTGGAAATCAGCATGGCCGAAGAGTGCTAGGTACCGGTTGGAAAATTAGTGTCAGGGCCACAAACTCTTTGGAAGCGTATTGACAGAATAGACTCAGGGTAATGAATAACACAAAACCTCCCAAGGCAAGGCCCCTCGACAGAGCATAAAACAATAGTGAGCTGGGCATGGTGGCTCATGCCTGTAGTCCAAACACGAGGGAGGGTGAAGCAGGTGGATCTCTGTGAGTTCAAGGCCAGCTTGGTCTACAAAGAGTTCCAGAACAGCCAGAACTGTTATACAGAGTAACCCTGTCTTGAACGTACCCCCGGAAGCATATTTACCATCATAATAAATATTATTATAACAGTTATTATTATAATGACAAATACAATACTTTTAATAAATGTAATTATTATTATAATTGTGTATATATGTGGGTTTGTGTGTAGGTCCTGGAACAACTTGAGGAGTGAGCCAGTTCTCTCCTTCTGTCATGTGGGTACTGGGGATCGAACTCAGGACATCAGGCTTGGTGACAAGTTCCATTACCCAGAGGGCCATCTCACTGGCCCAGTTGTTCGGGTTTTTTTTTTTTTGTTGTTGTTGTTGTTGTTCGGGTTTTTTGAGATGTGTTCTGGACTGGCCTCAAAATCACTGTGCAGCCAAAGAGGACCTTGAACTTCTGATTCTTCTGCCTCTTCCACCTGAGTGCTGGGATGACAGGCTTGTACCATCCCATTTGACTCCCAAGTCGGCTAAGTTTTCAACAAAAGCTGGAAATTACTCATGTAAAATGTATAATAATGGCCTCCGTCTCTGTCTATCTGTCTGTCTTTCGCATACACACCCCATCTCTACCTCCATCTCTACCTCCATCTCCACCATGCAAGTTGAACAAAATGCTTGGAGGAAGCGCCACTGCATCTGGTCCAGGTGGACAGATGATGGAAAAATACCATGGGAGCAGAAGGGATGACTAAGTCTGTCTGGGAGCAGGAAGGCTGGGCACTGCCTCAGCCTGTGATGGCTGTGCTGGGCTCTGCAGTCTGAGCATGGCTGTTATGTGATGTTTTATTCTTTGGGGCTCTTTTGGAGAGCCCACCACCCAGCTCCCAAATAAACCACACATGGAGGTTTATTCCTAGTTAAGAATGGCTAGCCTTAGCTTGGCTTGTTTCTCACCAGTTTTCCTTAACTTATCCTGACTCCCTTTTGCCTCAGGGCTTCTTTATCTTTTTCTGTTTCTGTATACCTTTTCTTTACTTCTTTCTCCATGACTTGATGTGTAGCTGGGTGCCTGGCCCCGAAGTCCTCCTCTCCTTGTTCTCTTGCTCCTCTTCCACCTCGGGTTTCCTTCTATTTATACTCTCTGCCTGTCAGCCCCGCCTATCCTTGCTCCTGCCTTGCTATTGGCCGTTCAGCTCTTTATTAGACCATCAGGAGTTTTAGACAGGCAAAAAAAAAGTAAAAAAAATCATAGCTTCACAGTTAAGCAAATGCAGCATAAACAAAAGAAACACACCTTAAAAATAATATTCCCCAACACATAGGCTCTTCTCATCCAAATGGGAAAGAGCATTTCTCAGCCAATCTCTGTGAGGCATTTTCAGAGGTCTCAGTGCCTTGGTGTAGCCAGAGCGAATGAGGTCCAAGAAGAAGACTCGCAAACTCTCAGTGGCCTTGGTGATCAGGGCGTGCTGTTTTGACTTTATCTTGTTGACTAGGGCAAGCTGTGTCAGGCAGGTGATATGCAAGGTCACTGGGGAGGAGTGGGTGAAAAGCACTGGCCCTGAGCGTGATTACTTGAAAGGTTCTAGAGGGAGTTGGTGAGGAGCAGGACTGCCTCCCCCAGGTCCTCTTAGGCCCTGTCCTGACTGTTGAGCTCCCAGACACAAGGTACCAGAGAGCTTCTCTTGGCTCTCAGCCTACGAGGCGTAGTCAGCCAGGATACTGTGGTTACTGGGGCCTCTGGTTACAACACGTTTATTTTTAAAAGAACATTGCAGTATCTCATTAATCAGGGCCTGGACAGAATCTAAAGACAGTAGCCAGGGACCAGCCCTCTGGGGACAATTCTTACTGAAGTAACTGCACAGAGAGGGAGAGCCTTGGCATCCTGGGTAGTTGGGGAACCCCAAGTTCAGCCACAGTTTGGAAACTGGGCAGGGTTACAAGAAGAAGCCTCAACCCTACCTCTTCAAGGCACTTTGTGTGAGTGTCTGCGCCCATGTGTGCCCATCCGTGGAAACCAGAGGACGACCTTGGCTGGCATTCCTCAAGCACTTCCCATCTTGCTTTGAGACAGGGTCTATTACTGGCCTGGAACTGGCCCAGGAGGCTGAGCTCTCTAGGATCCCCCTGTCTCCACTCCCTCAGTGCTAGGGTTATAGTATAACACACCACACCAGCTTTCTAAAACACGGGTACTAGAGATAAAATTCAGGTCCTCATTCTTGCATGGAAAACTTTACTGCCTGAGCATTTCTCTTGCACCCACTTTTTTTTTTAATAGACAGGGTCTTGCAATGCAATTTTGGATGGCCTAGAATGCAGTAAATTGGACTGGGCTTTCTCTGCCACTTGGGGGCTGTGATAATAGTCATACACCACCACTAGGCACCTTTGAGCCAGGGACATTTGATGGCAATGCAGCATCTTCCCAACTGTCTGGAAGATCTAGGAGCAGAGGGTAGAGGGGTTGGGAATGTGTCCTCGCCCTCCCCCAACCCGCTACCCGATCAGGACTGTTCAACCTGTTATTGATTCAGGGGTGTGGTTTAACAGAGAGAGAGAGAGAGAGAGAGAGAGAGAGAGAGAGAGAGAGAGAGAGAGAGAGAGACAGAGAGAACCCACTGAGATGTACAGGCAGAGGCTACACAGGTCAGCATTGTTCACAAAACTATTCAAGGGATTGCTTGGGGAAGGGTCCCCAGGGACTGGGTAATCAGGGCCGTTTAATTGGGATCGGACAGGATTTTGTGTTTGGTCCCTTCTCAGAGGCAGATATTCCTCCTTCAATGAGTCGGACCTGGTTTCCAGAGAAGTTCATTCTTAGGGCAAGAGAGATGGCTTAGTGCGGAGAGCGCTTGGCATGCAAGCATGAGGGTCCGAGTTTGGATTCCCCAGCACATGCATGGTCCTAGCTCGCTTTTTATCGCTGTGACAAACACTGTGACCCAAAGCAGCCTGGGGAGGTAAGGGTTTGTTTGGCTCTCACTTCCA
The DNA here is from genome assembly GCF_903992535.2 of Arvicola amphibius. Taxonomy (NCBI): domain Eukaryota; kingdom Metazoa; phylum Chordata; class Mammalia; order Rodentia; family Cricetidae; genus Arvicola; species Arvicola amphibius. Next base: position 65,866,842 of record NC_052050.1, on the reverse strand, counting down.
GGTAATTGTCATAATGGGAAGTCAGGGCAGGAGCCTGGAGGCAGGAAATGAAGCAGAGGTCACAGAGGAAGCTGCTTACAGGACTTCCTAGTTTGCTTTCTGGTACAAACCAGGACCACCCACATCGGGTTGGGCCCTCCCACATTAATCAGTAACCGGAGAAAATATTCCCATCCACTTGCCTACTAACCAACCTGATGGAGGCAATTTCTCAATTGAGGTGCCCTCTTCCCAGATGACTATAGTTTGTGTTAAGCTGATAAAAACTAACCAGCACACACGTAAATGCCTGGTGAGCATAGCAGCTGACTGTAATTTCAGTACTTAGAGGTTGGAGACAGGGGATCCCCAGGGCCAGACTTGCTGAATCGGTGTGCTCTGGGTTCCACTGAGAGACACTGCTTCAATATAAGGTGGAGAGTGACCAAGATCTGATGACTACCATTAACCTCCACATGCCCGTGCACTGACATGCACATGTGGGAGCATGCATCCACACTGTGCATGTGCACACACATGATTGAGCATCTCTCTCTCTCTCTCTCTCTCTCTCTCTCTCTCTCTCTCTCTCTCTCGTGTGTGTGTGTCTGTCTGTCTCTGTCTCTCTGTCTCTGTCTCTCTCTCTCTCACACACACACCCCTACCTATTGCACTAGAAATCTGCTGTGCAGCACAGAGAAGTTAAAACACTTTATTGTGCACTCAAGTTGGACCATCTCGCATGTTAAGTGTCCCTCCTGTAAAACAAAGCGGAGAAAGCACCTAAGTGAAAGGGTGCAGGGAGACTTGGCGGTCCTGGTCTCGACTGTGATCTGAGTGCGGGTTGTGCACAGAACCTATCAAGTCGCGCCGCCTTTTGTGCACCCATTATACCTCAATAAAACTGTTGTTGTTGTTTTTTCTGCCAGACAGTGGTGCTGCACACCTTTGATCCCAGCACCTAGGAGGCAGAGGCTGGTAGATCTCTGAGTTTGAGGCCAGTCTAGTCTCCAGAGCAAGTTCCAGGACAGCCAAGACGACACAGAGAAACCTTGTCTCGAAAAAATAAACAACAAAAAGTTTTAATTTCTTTCTTTCTTTTTTTTTTTTAATTTTAAGAGTTATTTAACTTATTCCATGTGTATGGGTGTTTTGCCTGCATGTATGTCTGTGCACCGTGAGTATTCCTGGTGCCCTCAGGGGCTGGAAGAAGGTGTCAGATCCCCTCAAACTGGAGTTACATCATGTGGGTACTGGCAACCAATCCCTGGTCCACTGGAAGAGCAACCAACACTCTTATCCACAGAGCCATCTCTCCAGGCCCCTCCCTTTCATTTTAGAGGGTGCTGGTGATGGAATTCAGCATGGCAAGGAAGGCGCAGCAGAGTTGCTGGTGGCCACACCCCTCACATGGTGACTGACCAGGAAGCCACGAAGGCTCCTGCAGGAAGTGGAGTCAGGTTATAGCCCTCAAGCCTGTCACCTAGCTTGCCACTTCCTCCAGCCTTCACAGCCTGAAAGGTCAACAACAGCCCCAAACAGGGCAGCCCTCTGGTTCAAACATTTGACCTGGTTGGGAGTATTTCATATTCAAATCACAGCAGCCTCCCAGGGCCACTCCCTTCAGTTAGGCCCCAATTCCCAGGCCCACTGCTTCCCAATAGGCTGATTAAGATCCCATCGGTAAATTTTACCACTGATGAGGTCAGAGCCTCATGTTCCAATCACTTCCCCCAAATCCCCTTCTCTGCACATTGCTTCATGAATTCATACTCCAGATGCACACTGTAGCTTCAATCTCCATCTCCATCACTGACTGAGGACCGACCTTGGTAGGCTAGATTCTATGTCTGCTCAGCCACTTTCAATCTTCAGCACCAAGGAGGGAGGTGGGATGGTGAAGCAGCAGTTTAGGCCCTGGGACTAAGTGCTTGCCTAGCATGTGGGAGGCTCTACTAAGTTAGATTCCCCAGTAGAAAACCGTCTAACGAGAGAGAGAGAGAGAGAGAGATAGAGAGAGAGATAGAGAGAGAGAGAGAGAGACGAGACCAGAGAGAGACAGAGAGAGACAGAGAGAGGAGGTGGAGAAGCCAGCTTGGGTTTGAAGAGGGTAGGTCACTTAGAGGTCATCCAGGGATTTGAACCTAGATCTGTAGTATTCAATGATTGAGCTCTAACCACCAGAATAAGAAGGGACAGAACCCTGTGGTCCTGTGGAGGATAGAGGAGCTCCAAGTGTTGGTGAAGAAGCAAGTCAGGTTGCAGAGCATCGTGGCACTAAGGACAGCCAGCAAGGGCTGCTGTTTCTAGCCTCCCAAGGAGGATTGTAAACCGGGGTGGAAAGGCAGAGCAATGGTAAGAGGAGCTGGAGACCTCTCCGTCCTGCTGCCTCCAGCTCACCCTGTCACCGGCTTGCCCGCCCACCCGCCTGATGTCTAAATAAGGTCGAGGCTCACTGTAGCAGCTAAAAATAAACTCTACTCCCTGTCCTGCCTGGCGACCTCCCCAGCCCACAGAGCTCACGGTGGTGGTAGTGTGTTAATTCCAAATATGCAAGGAGAAAGACCAATTCCACGATTAACCAATTAAAGCAGGCCTTATTTTAGAGGTGCACCCCAAGTCGGGATTTGAGGGAGCAGTCCCCGGGGCCCTTTCTAGGGAAGAGCCACAAGGTTAGTAGAAAACAGCTGTAAGCGTGTTTACAGGGGCTGTCAGAAAAATACGACGAAAAAGAATAAAAGCAAAACTATACATCATGGGTAGGTGGTCAAGGGTATAGATCAAGGTATCCTGAAACTATTTTCTAAGACAAAGCATAGCCATGCATCAAGGGGTCACGAGTTCGGTGTAGGGTTAAAACTATGTTTGGCTTGGTTTTGGTTTTTGAGACTGGATTTCTTAGTGTAGCCCTGGTTGTCCTGGAACTTGCCTCTGTAGACCTGGCTGGCCTCCAACTCACCTGCCTGTGCCTCCTGAGCGCAGGGATTCAAGGCGTGCACCATCATACCGCCCGGTTTAAAAACATGTTTTGTGTGGTACACCAGGTTTAGGGAACAGAAACTTATTCTTAAGCTAGAACTAGAAACAACAATGTGGTTCCTGCTCGGGTTTCACAGTGGGACTGGCTTTCTGAAGCCCGTCTTTGCAGGAGCTGTAGAGCCAGGCAGGCCTTCTTGCCGACTGCAGACACCAGAGGACCAGGACCCATAGTCAGGAGCCGAGGGTCATTTTCCCAAACCTCAGTAAGCATCTGTTTCCCTCACTGAGATTTTTAGGGGCCGTCTGTCCTACGGATCTTTTTCAGTTCATGAAGTCTTTCATAAAGATTGCAATTAGCTGCTCACCCTGAAGTTCGGAGAAGTGCAAGTGAGAGTCCGGATTTCCTCCTTAGTCTTCAATAATCAATCACCTTTGGCTAGTCTGCGTCTGCAGAGAAGGCACGAATTGGGCCGCGGCCGCCCCTGCTGGAAAATAGCGTGCACTGCAGGTGACTGAATCCCCGCAGCTGAGGTCAACAGTGGACGCGCTGCTGCTTCTGGGGCACTGCCTGTTGTGCAATCTCAGACTGGATGCCCTGGTACTGTCCTACCCGAGAAATGCGTTGCGGAATGAATGGATGAGATGGGCGGGTATAGTGCTCTGGAAATTGTAGAGGGCTCTCAAAGGGTTTGTGACTACAGATTGGTAAACTGATATAGTATTTGAACCCAGCCCTCAAGGCATAAGAAGGGACTGTTTAATGCCTCAGTCCCAGCTTTCATAAAAAATAGCAGGGCATGGGTCTGGAAAGACTTCTCAGTAGGTAAGAATGAGAACTGAAAAATGGGCAAAATGGTAGCTGCTGCCCAGAGGCATGTGTACCCCTGTACTCCCACACCTACACATGTATGCACACTCGCGCTCACTCAGGTGCTCGTGACACACGCACACGCACGACGCACGCAGCTCACGCATGCACAGAGTCTCTGACCCTGGTAGAACCCACAGGAAGGCAGAGTGGAAGAAATGCTCGGACACCACCTCTCTTCTTGGGCAACTTGTCAGAGCTAGATTGCTGACCTGATTAGTAACAATACTGAACTAGACCACTTCGGAGGCATCTCAGAATCCCATTCCCTCACCAGACAAGTAGAACCTGGAAGAACTGGGGATCGTCTCCTGTTGAAGTTAGCAGAGGGGGAAGGGGAGAGTTTCTGGGTGGCTTCCTTTAGAAAGAAATAGTGATTTGACCAAGAATGGTAAAGGTTGGTCTAACCATGATGCCCTGCTACTACAGGGACAGATACAGAATACATAAAAGTCACAGCCTACACTCCATATCGAAAGATGATAGATAGTCATGGAGTTCAGTGGGTAGAGGGCCAGCACAGCATGCCTGGGGGGCCCGGGCTGTGATCCCAACCATGCCTAAAACAAGGAGCAGGAGGCTGGGTGTGGTGGTGGGCGCACGCCTTTAATCCCAGCACTCAGGAGGCCGAGGCAGACGGATCTCTGTGAGTTCAAGGCCAGCCTGGTCTACAGACCGAGTTCCAGGACAGGCTCCAAAGCTACAGAGAAACCCTGTCTCAAAAAACCAAAAAAAAAAAGAAAAAGAAAAAGTACCCCACCCCTTAATGGACTTGGGCCACTGGATACCTCTAATCTTTCGTGGTGTGACACATTGAAGAAATTTGCTTTTCACGGTTGCTCTAACTGGTGAGGCAGGTGGCAGAGTCTAGGGAGTCGGGACTGCGTAAAGTTAAGTTTTTGCACTAAAAACACCAGGGTGCAAGACCCTGTCTCAGGGCTGATGAGGCAGTGACTGCGAGCACCCGCTGTGTGTCTAGAGGACCCGAGTCCAGTTCTCAGCACCTGCACTGTGAGGCTCACAGCGGCTGTAACTCCAGTTCCAGGGGACTAGACAACCTCTTCTGCCTACAGATGGTGCTCCCCACCCATCTGCGGAGATTAAAAATAAGTCTTAAACCAAAAATCACAGAAAAGGGCCAAGTGTGGGTTGTAGCTCAGCTAGCAAGTGAGGCCTGTGTTCAATCTCTGGTACCCAAACCCCTCATCCTCTATAAAATGGTCCTGGGACAACTGTCCTTTGCTTTGGCTGGGGTAAAGAGTGGAGAGTAGTCCAGCCAGAAAGAGCTGTGACTGAAGAAAGAACGGAACCACCAAACTGGAACGTCAACAGACCTTGCTCTG